>NW_021941740.1:0-58485 GCF_902148855.1 Sphaeramia orbicularis
TTGTAATCCAGTACTTCCTTCGCAAAGTTGAAAGCATATGATTTCTACCAGCATGTCCAAGCAGTTTGTGAATGTGATTCAAAATAAGATTGGATATGTGCTGACCCTTCGAGTATGACAGGATGCTTCACCTCCTCTGGTAAGGCCGCCCGGCCAAGTCTTCCACCCACTCTCAATAAGTTGTTTTTCAATACTGGGTCCAACTTATAGATATGACTGGTTTTCTTCACATTAGATGCTCCACCTTCCAAATGAGAGATCTCGTCCCTGAACGTAGCTTGTTGGCTGAAGCGAACAATAGCAGATTCTGCTCTGGAAAGATCACTGGCAGAGAGTGGCTGTCTGGCAACACTGTCTCGGTCCTCTTTCATCTCTTTATCCACTTGCTTTGCTAAAGCTGGTAAGTGAACATCAGTTAAAGAAACATGAACATCTTTCTTCTTTCTCCTTAGCTCCATAAAGATGGTTTTGAGTCTAAGGAACCAAGCAACGGAAATCTTTAGTTTAACCCAATCAGAAAAATAGTTCATAAGTGTTGTGGTTGGATCATCACAGTGTATGATGACATTGGCTGTTACATCTCTTTTTACCTCCGGATCATCTGAAGAAACAGGCTGTGGGTCAAAGGGCTTTGGCCAATATGCCTCTGGCTTTCGCAACATGTCTGGGCCCTCAATCCATCTTTTACATGCCAGAAAATTATCCATGGTGAGCCCCCTAGAGGCATCATCTGCTGGATTACTCTTTGAGCTGATGTACCTCCACTGAACAACCTTTGTTGCCTCCCTTATAGAAGCCACTCTGTTTGCCACAAAGGTGTGAAACCGTTTGGTCTCTTTATTGATGTACTTACGCACAGTCTGACTATCCGTCCAGAAGCATGACTCTCCAAACTTTAGTGGTAGCTCTTCCTTTAACACTCTGTCAATTTTAACAGCCAGCACTGCTGCAGTAAGTTCCAGGCGGGGAATGGTTGTCTGCTTCAGTGGTGGAACTCTAGCTTTCCCCACCATAAAAGCGAGATGAACTCTTTTATCTTGATCCTCCAGCCTCAGGTAAGATACTGTGCCATATCCATGGTCACTAGCATCTGCAAAGTGATGCAGCTGTGCATGTATGGTTTCTCCAAAATCTTTTGGCCTGATACATCGATCCACCTTGATTTCAACCACCCTTTCCAGATCTTGAAGCCATCTGATCCACTGCTGCACAAGGGTTGATGGAACAGGCTCATCCCACGCCAGGCCTTTTCGACACATTTCTTGTAACAACAACTTTGGTAACAAGGTAAATGGTGACAAAAACCCCAATGGGTCGTAAATTGAACTGATGATGGAAAGAATCCCACGTCTGGTATGTGGTTTCCTTTCCACTGCAGGCTTGAATATGAAAGTATCAGTTTCAGCACACCAGTTCAGGCCAAGTGCCATCTCCACTGGTAGGCTGTCCTGTTCCAAGCACAGCTGCCTCATAGTTGTGGACTGCTGAACCTCAGGAATAGATGATAGGACTGCCCGGCTGTTACTTATCCATTTTAATAACTGAAATCCACCCTTTGAACATAGGTTAGTAAGATCATTTACCATTTTTATTGCTTCCTCTTCTGTAGAGACCGATTTCAAACAATCATCCATATAAAAGTTGTTGCAGATTACACTGGTCACCTCAGCTGTGAAATGATCCTTATTGTCTGTTGCAGTATTCCTCAAAGCATAATTTGCACAACTTGGTGATGAAACTGCTCCAGAGATGTGAACATTCACCCTGTATTCCACCAGACTTTGAGTAATGTCTCCCATGGGCCACCACAGAAAGCGAAGGAAATCCTTATGCTTGGTTGACACCTTTACCTGATGGAACATGGCCTTAATGTCCGCCATCAGAGCAATACTTTCTTGTCTAAATCTGGTCAGAATTCCAAAGAGAGAATTTGTCAAGTCAGGACCTTGTAAAAGTTGACCATTTAAGGAGGTTCCTCTAAACCCGGCTCCACAATCAAAAACTACCCTGAGTGTTTTCTTTCTTGGGTGGTAGACTCCATGATGTGGAAGATACCACACACTACCCTCCTTACAGTCCACCTGACCTCGAGGAACCACTTCTGCATAACCATTATTGATCATTTCACTGAGAAATGCTGAATACTCCTGCTGGTATGTCTGGTTCCTTTTAAACTTTCTTTTGAGCCCTTCTAGGCACTGTTCAGCTATGCACCGATTATTTGGCATGGTGATGTCATGAATTTTAAAAGGTAGGTCCATACAGTAGTGACCATCTTTCAAACAGGTGGACTTCTCCAAGATCTCCAGAAACCTCTGGTCCTCCACTGACATCTCCTGCTTCTCCTCCAGCAAGTTTTCACTGAACTCCTGGTTATACTGTGAAATCACCAGCTCCTCCAGTCTGACAATGGATATTCTATTGACACATATGGTTGAACAGCTTCTCTGGCAACCACTATTGCTCCTCAAAGGACCATTTATGACCCAGCCCAATGAGGTCCTGACAGCATAAGGTCCATCATCTTGACTGTTGATTACTTCCCAGGGTTCCATCAGCTTTGGTGCATTAGTCCCAATTAAAATTCCCACATCAGCGTCCAATTCTGGGATCCTAACGTCCTTCAAATATTCCCAATTTTCAATATCTCGCTGAGTAGGAATGTTGCCTTTTGAGACAGGAATGGCTTCCTGTGTAAATGTCTCTGGGAGCTCCATAAACTGGTCACAATCCAAACTGGACACTTCCAGTCCATTAACAACACAGCTTTCAACAACTTTTTCCTGTCCCATGGTACGTAACAAAATGTTGGTCTTTGTGCCTTGCAGATTTAGCTTCTTCAATACACTGTTGCTACAGAAAGTTGCTGTACTTCCAGGGTCAAGGAAAGCATAAGTTCATAACACCTTATTTCCCTTCTTAGATTTCAGCTGCAGTGGAACGATGGAAAGCGTGCAGTCATGATCTCTGGCCCCAGTACAACCATGCGCCTGAAGAGAGACAAGAGCACTACTGACGGTCGTTTCCTCTGAGCGGCTCATACCTGTTTTGTTATGAACATGTAGAATAGTTGGATGTCTTTGATTACATTTATCACAGGTTAAACGATTTTGGCATTCCTTGCTCATGTGACCAACTTTTAAACAACCAAAACAAATGCCTTTGCCTCTCAGAAATTCAATCTTCTCTCTTTGAGGAATCTTGTTCAACTCTGAACACCTGAATAAGCGGTGCAGTTCTTGACAATAAACACATGACTCTGTAGTGGTCTCCTTAGATACAGCAGAAAGTCTTTGCATTTTAGATATTGTAGGTTTAGGAGCCACTACACGACTGGTGGGTGAAGCAGTAATGGCAAAACTGCTTCCTTTATTGCTGCTCCTGGATGGCTGCGTGCTCCTATTGGCATTCTTTATTAAAGGACCTTGTCGACCATCTGAGATGTCACCATAGAGAGGATGTGCCAGAACTTTAACTTGACCCTCCAGGAAGTCTACCATATCAGGGAATTTGGCTCTAAAACCTCGTTGCTCTTGTAGTTTACAGGCAGTAAACCTCCATCTCTCTCGCAGCTTGTATGGCCATTTCATAACCACTGATCTCATATTTGAGGGAATATTCAACTCCTCCATGCATTGAATTTCTGTCATTACATTGCAGCAACCTCTGAGGAACAGTGCAAATTCCTGCAATGCCTTAGTATCTTCCACCTTAATAACAGGCCATTCAAGTACTTTATCCATATAGGCTGTTGTAATTCCATACTCATTGCCAAAGTGTTCCTTTATGAGATTCTTTGCTCTTTGATAACCTTGCTGTGGTGGTGTATGCAGACAACTTTGCACAAGCTCTGTTGGCTGCCCTCTGGTGTACTGTTCCAGAAAATACAGACAATCTTGATAACTGCTTGTTCTTTCTTCAATACAATGTTCAAAAGTCCTTATAAAAGATGTAAACTGCAGTGGATCCCCATCAAATACAGTTAAAGCTCTTTGTGGTAAGTAGCTGACATTTGATGTTGTATAAGCATAGTTGTGATGTCATTCTGTCTCTGCATGAGTCCAACAACAGCATTATGATCAAATACAGTTTGACTTGGTGCAACATTTTGTGTATGTTGAAGCTTTTGCATATGTTGTTCTTGGGCAGCAACGGACAAAAAAGGGGTAGTGGCTAAAGATGAAACATTTTGGCCTTCATGGTTTAAAGGCAGAGTATGAGATGTTCCATTGTCTGATGCTAGGGGTGGTCCAGAATAAAAATCCTTTGGCTGAGAGGCTCCATGACATTGAAGTTGGTTTTGGGAAAGCGCTTGCATATGTAATTTTGGTCGCACGTCCAATACATGAGCAACAGGCAGTTTTCTCGAGCCTTGGTCCACAACTGTAATATTCTCCTTTGGTACAAACTCCTTTGCCTGTGGATTGAACTCAAGCTTTTGTTGTTTAAAGGCTTTATTCACATAAGAATTCATTCCATCTGAATGGATCCTTCCACCAGTGTCATCACCTTCCAAAACAGAAAGCCGTGCAGCGGCTGCTGCTATTTGTGCATCCAACTCCAGCTGTTCCCTTTTTTTTCTTAATTTATTTGTTTCTTGTTTGAGTCTCTCCTCTTCAACCTCCAATTCATGTTTCCTTTGCAGTGCAGCAGCTTGTTCCATTAAAGCTGCCTTTTCTGCCTTTGCCTTTAAATGTGCAGATGAGGTGCTGGAAGCAGATGACTTAGAATGGCTTCTTCTGCTTGACTGTTTACTTGATATATTACACACACTATCTCCAGGCTTAATGTCATCATAACAGTCTGATTTTGCATATTCACCATCATTAGTATTGTTACTGTGATTACCATTTGCACTTAAACATACATCATCATGATTTTCATCACCAACGTCAACATCCACATTTGAAATTCCATTTTCAATTAATCATGCTGAAACTTCTTGAATGAATGTATCATAGTCAGCCTTTTTTACCAGAAACCATGCTTCTTGTCTTCTCCGCTCCTCATCAGGGAGAGAATACCTTGTTAACAACATGTTATGATGTTCAGATGCATTTTGACACAGAGATTTAACCCTCTTCAGGTATTGTTGAATAACAGAAACATTTTCCTTGGACTCCAAAAGTGCACTGATTTCAGCTTTTAGTTTGCTTGCTTGTTTAAAGTTTACACTCCTTTCTTTTTGAAGTTTTTCCATATTCATTCCAAGTCCTTTAGGAGTATATTTTATTGTTCTTTTCCCAGAAACATCACATTGGACACCTGCGAATTCAGCTTCAACTTGAACAGGAGTCACTTTACTCATAATTAACAAATGCACTTCCTTAAGAAAAGGTACTTCAACATGAATACTGTGCTATGATGAAACCTTGAGCAAAACCATTGCACTTTTTGTCCACACAATCACAGTCAAACGAGTTCAGCGATTTTTTTTCCTTCAGTTTAATGCACTGTAGATATCCGACATCGTCAACAGGTCATTGAATGCAGCACCAAAATCAGCTGAGCGGCTCACTGCCGCGTAAAGAGTTTGTGCTTTTTAATAAACTTTCCAGCGTCCGTGCCGGGACCAGAGTTAGCCTCCTTTGGCTTGTCCAAGGCTACTTTGTGCACGTCCCTTTGTCTTCCTGTGACGATGAAAAACTCCCCCCTTTGCAGCGCACATCCGAGGAGTGTATCCAGAAGGATGACCCGTTTCCAGGTGAGCTCTGGTTTTCCTTTTATGGTGACGGAGCTGTCCCTGCTGGGTGCGGGTGGAGACCGCGATTTTGACGCGTTTCCAACAGTTAATGTCCAAACAATTCATGTCCACACAAAATTTTTATTTTAAAAGTTGGAAACTTTATGGTTCTTCACAGTTCCAGTTTTTTCCTGTTCTTTTCCATTTGACATGTAAAATCACAGTCTGTTTTTGTCGTTTCACTGATATTTTTCTGTATCTGAAAAATACAGGAAAAATCTGTCAAATAAACAGTGAAAATTCTGTTAAATTACAGTTTTTTTTTTTTTTTTTTTTTTTTTTTTTTTTTTTTTTTTTTACAGTGTGCGGGATGAATTTATGAAATGCAAAAATTACACTTATGATATTCACAAAATTTTTTGTCCAGGTTCCACATACAGATCAGTAAAATATCATCATAATGACCCATAAATACTCACAACTCCAAATTTTTCTCAGTAAATGTAAAGATTTTCAGGTAATTTTCCACTTAATTTACAATAAAAAAAAAACTATTACATTAAATTGAAATATCCTGAACAAATATGAGCAACCTGAAATGTCTTCAGAGAAGTGTAATTTTTACAATCTTCTGCCTGTTCTTAAATGTTTTGTGTTTTTATAGATCCACTCTGATCTGGAAGTTAAAATGAACATGTGCAAATGATAAACGCAGGCAGAACAGGGTTTAAATAGCACTTAATTTTCCTCAGAAATTTTAGGTTGTTCATGTTACTCACATTGCTCTAAACATTTTCATCATGTAAGGAAAGTTTGGAGTTGACATTATTTACATATAATTATGTTTTTATTTGACTGGTGCGGTCCACTTGATAGAATATTGGGCCGTATGTGGAACTGAACTAAATGAGTTGGACAGTCCTGGTTCAGCTGGGCTCCATTAGAGCAGTGGACAGCATGTGGTCCGTCTAATGGGCTGGACGTCCCTTCTGCTGCTGTCACATACAGTTAGAGGACTGCACTTATGGACCACATGACCACCGCAGAGCCACATGACAACCGCAGAGCCACATTAACACCACAGATCCACATGACCACCGCAGAGCCACATGACCACCGCAGATCCACATGACCACCGCAGAGCCACATGACCACCGCAGAGCCACATTAACACCACAGATCCACATTAACACCGCAGATCCACATTGACACCGCAGATCCACATGACCACCGCAGATCCACATTAACACCGCAGATCCACATGACCACCGCAGATCCACATTAACACCACAGATCCACATTAACACCGCAGATCCACATTGACACCGCAGAGCCACATTAACACCGCAGAGCCACATTAACACCGCAGATCCACATGACAACCGCAGATCCACATTAACACCACAGATCCACATTAACACCGCAGATCCACATGACCACCGCAGAGCCACATGACCACCGCAGAGCCACATTAACACCGCAGAGCCACATTAACACCGCAGATCCACATGACCACCGCAGATCCACATTAACACCACAGATCCACATGACCACCGCAGATCCACATTGACACCGCAGATCCACATGACCACCGCAGATCCACATTAACACCGCAGATCCACATTGACACCGCAGATCCACATGACCACCGCAGAGCCACATGACCACCGCAGAGCCACATGACCACCGCAGATCCACATTAACACCACAGATCCACATTAACACCGCAGATCCACATTACCACCGCAGAGCCACATGACCACCGCAGAGCCACATGACCACCGCAGATCCACATTAACACCACAGAGCCACATTAACACCGCAGATCCACATTAACACCACAGATCCACATGACCACCGCAGAGCCACATGACCACCGCAGAGCCACATTAACACCGCAGAGCCACATTAACACCGCAGATCCACATGACCACCGCAGATCCACATTAACACCACAGATCCACATTAACACCGCAGATCCACATTGACACCGCAGATCCACATGACCACCGCAGATCCACATTGACACCGCAGATCCACATTAACACCGCAGATCCACATGACCACCGCAGATCCACATTGACACCGCAGATCCACATGACCACCGCAGATCCACATTAACACCGCAGATCCACATTGACACCGCAGATCCACATGACCACCGCAGAGCCACATGACCACCGCAGAGCCACATGACCACCGCAGAGCCACATTAACACCGCAGAGCCACATTAACACCACAGATCCACATTAACACCGCAGATCCACATTAACACCGCAGATCCACATGACCACCGCAGATCCACATTAACACCGCAGATCCACATTAACACCGCAGATCCACATGACCACCGCAGAGCCACATGACCACCGCAGAGCCACATTAACACCTCAGATCCACATTAACACCGCAGATCCACATTGACACCGCAGATCCACATGACCACCGCAGATCCACATGACCACCGCAGATCCACATTAACACCGCAGATCCACATTGACACCGCAGATCCACATGACCACCGCAGATCCACATTAACACCGCAGATCCACATTAACACCACAGATCCACATGACCACCGCAGAGCCACATGACCACCGCAGAGCCACATTAACACCGCAGAGCCACATTAACACCGCAGATCCACATGACCACCGCAGATCCACATTAACACCACAGATCCACATTAACACCGCAGATCCACATTAACACCACAGATCCACATGACCACCGCAGAGCCACATGACCACCGCAGAGCCACATGACCACCGCAGAGCCACATTAACACCGCAGAGCCACATTAACACCGCAGATCCACATGACCACCGCAGATCCACATTAACACCACAGATCCACATTAACACCGCAGATCCACATTGACACCGCAGATCCACATGACCACCGCAGATCCACATTAACACCGCAGATCCACATTGACACCGCAGATCCACATGACCACCGCAGAGCCACATGACCACCGCAGAGCCACATGATCACCGCAGATCCACATTAACACCACAGATCCACATTAACACCGCAGATCCACATGACCACCGCAGAGCCACATGACCACCGCAGAGCCACATTAACACCGCAGAGCCACATTAACACCGCAGATCCACATGACAACCGCAGATCCACATTAACACCACAGATCCACATTAACACCGCAGATCCACATGACCACCGCAGAGCCACATGACCACCGCAGAGCCACATTAACACCGCAGATCCACATTAACACCGCAGATCCACATTAACACCACAGATCCACATGACCACCGCAGATCCACATTGACACCGCAGATCCACATGACCACCGCAGATCCACATTAACACCGCAGATCCACATTGACACCGCAGATCCACATGACCACCGCAGAGCCACATGACCACCGCAGAGCCACATGACCACCGCAGATCCACATGACCACCGCAGATCCACATTAACACCACAGATCCACATTAACACCGCAGATCCACATGACCACCGCAGAGCCACATGACCACCGCAGAGCCACATGACCACCGCAGATCCACATTAACACCACAGAGCCACATTAACACCGCAGATCCACATTAACACCACAGATCCACATGACCACCGCAGAGCCACATGACCACCGCAGAGCCACATTAACACCGCAGAGCCACATTAACACCGCAGAGCCACATGACCACCGCAGATCCACATTAACACCACAGATCCACATTAACACCGCAGATCCACATTGACACCGCAGATCCACATGACCACCGCAGATCCACATTGACACCGCAGATCCACATTAACACCGCAGATCCACATGACCACCGCAGATCCACATTGACACCGCAGATCCACATGACCACCGCAGATCCACATTAACACCGCAGATCCACATTGACACCGCAGATCCACATGACCACCGCAGAGCCACATGACCACCGCAGAGCCACATTAACACCGCAGAGCCACATTAACACCACAGATCCACATTAACACCGCAGATCCACATTAACACCGCAGATCCACATGACCACCGCAGATCCACATTAACACCGCAGATCCACATGACCACCGCAGAGCCACATGACCACCGCAGAGCCACATTAACACCTCAGATCCACATTAACACCGCAGATCCACATTGACACCGCAGATCCACATGACCACCGCAGATCCACATGACCACCGCAGATCCACATTAACACCGCAGATCCACATTGACACCGCAGATCCACATGACCACCGCAGATCCACATTAACACCGCAGATCCACATTAACACCACAGATCCACATGACCACCGCAGAGCCACATGACCACCGCAGAGCCACATTAACACCGCAGAGCCACATTAACACTGCAGATCCACATGACCACCGCAGATCCACATTAACACCACAGATCCACATTAACACCGCAGATCCACATTAACACCACAGATCCACATGACCACCGCAGAGCCACATGACCACCGCAGAGCCACATGACCACCGCAGAGCCACATTAACACCGCAGAGCCACATTAACACCGCAGATCCACATGACCACCGCAGATCCACATTAACACCACAGATCCACATTAACACCGCAGATCCACATTGACACCGCAGAGCCACATGACCACCGCAGATCCACATTAACACCGCAGATCCACATTGACACCGCAGATCCACATGACCACCGCAGAGCCACATGACCACCGCAGAGCCACATGACCACCGCAGAGCCACATGATCACCGCAGATCCACATTAACACCACAGATCCACATTAACACCGCAGATCCACATGACCACTGCAGAGCCACATGACCACCGCAGATCCACATTAACACCACAGAGCCACATTAACACCGCAGATCCACATTAACACCACAGATCCACATGACCACCGCAGAGCCACATGACCACCGCAGAGCCACATTAACACCGCAGAGCCACATTAACACCGCAGATCCACATGACCACCGCAGATCCACATTAACACCACAGATCCACATTAACACCGCAGATCCACATTGACACCGCAGATCCACATGACCACCGCAGATCCACATTAACACCGCAGATCCACATTGACACCGCAGATCCACATGACCACCGCAGAGCCACATGACCACCGCAGATCCACATTAACACCGCAGATCCACATTGACACCGCAGATCCACATGACCACCGCAGAGCCACATGACCACCGCAGAGCCACATGACCACCGCAGATCCACATTAACACCGCAGAGCCACATGACCACCGCAGAGCCACATGACAACCGCAGATCCACATTAACACCACAGATCCACATTAACACCGCAGATCCACATGACCACCGCAGAGCCACATGACCACCGCAGATCCACATTAACACCACAGAGCCACATTAACACCGCAGATCCACATTAACACCACAGATCCACATGACCACCGCAGATCCACATGACCACCGCAGAGCCACATGACCACCGCAGAGCCACATTAACACCACAGATCCACATTAACACCGCAGATCCACATTGACACCGCAGATCCACATGACCACCGCAGATCCACATTAACACCGCAGATCCACATTGACACCGCAGATCCACATGACCACCGCAGAGCCACATGACCACCGCAGAGCCACATTAACACCGCAGAGCCACATTAACACCGCAGATCCACATGACCACCGCAGATCCACATTAACACCACAGATCCACATGACCACCGCAGATCCACATTGACACCGCAGATCCACATGACCACCGCAGATCCACATTAACACCGCAGATCCACATTAACACCACAGATCCACATTAACACCGCAGATCCACATTAACACCGCAGATCCACATGACCACCGCAGATCCACATTAACACCGCAGATCCACATTGACATCGCAGATCCACATGACCACCGCAGAGCCACATGACCACCGCAGAGCCACATTAACACCGCAGATCCACATGACCACCGCAGATCCACATTAACACCACAGATCCACATGACCACCGCAGATCCACATTGACACCGCAGATCCACATGACCACCGCAGAGCCACATGACCACCGCAGAGCCACATGACCACCGCAGAGCCACATTAACACCGCAGAGCCACATTAACACCACAGATCCACATTAACACCGCAGATCCACATTAACACCACAGATCCACATGACCACCGCAGATCCACATTAACACCGCAGATCCACATTAACACCGCAGATCCACATTAACACCGCAGATCCACATGACCACCGCAGAGCCACATGACCACCGCAGAGCCACATTAACACCGCAGATCCACATTAACACCGCAGATCCACATTGACACCGCAGATCCACATGACCACCGCAGATCCACATTAACACCGCAGATCCACATTGACACCGCAGATCCACATGACCACCGCAGATCCACATGACCACCGCAGATCCACATTAACACCGCAGATCCACATTAACACCACAGATCCACATGACCACCACAGATCCACATTAACACCGCAGATCCACATTAACACCACAGATCCACATGACCACCACAGATCCACATTAACACTGCAGATCCACATTAACACCGCAGATCCACATTAACACCGCAGATCCACATGACCACCGCAGATCCACATTAACACCGCAGATCCACATTAACACCGCAGATCCACATGACCACCGCAGATCCACATTAACACCGCAGATCCACATTAACACCGCAGATCCACATGACCACCGCAGATCCACATTAACACCGCAGATCCACATTAACACCGCAGATCCACATTAACACCGCAGATCCACATTAACACCGCAGATCCACATGACCACCGCAGATCCACATGACCACCGCAGATCCACATTAACACCACAGATCCACATTAACACCGCAGATCCACATTGACACCGCAGATCCACATGACCACCGCAGATCCACATTAACACCGCAGATCCACATTGACACCGCAGATCCACATGACCACCGCAGATCCACATTAACACCGCAGATCCACATTGACACCGCAGATCCACATGACCACCGCAGAGCCACATGACCACCGCAGAGCCACATTAACACCGCAGAGCCACATTAACACCGCAGATCCACATGACCACCGCAGATCCACATTAACACCACAGATCCACATGACCACCGCAGATCCACATTGACACCGCAGATCCACATGACCACCGCAGATCCACATTAACACCGCAGATCCACATTAACACCACAGATCCACATTAACACCGCAGATCCACATTGACACCGCAGATCCACATGACCACCGCAGATCCACATTAACACCGCAGATCCACATTGACATCGCAGATCCACATGACCACCGCAGAGCCACATGACCACCGCAGAGCCACATTAACACCGCAGATCCACATGACCACCGCAGATCCACATTAACACCACAGATCCACATGACCACCGCAGATCCACATTGACACCGCAGATCCACATGACCACCGCAGAGCCACATGACCACCGCAGAGCCACATGACCACCGCAGAGCCACATTAACACCGCAGAGCCACATTAACACCACAGATCCACATTAACACCGCAGATCCACATTAACACCACAGATCCACATGACCACCGCAGATCCACATTAACACCGCAGATCAACATTAACACCGCAGATCCACATTAACACCGCAGATCCACATGACCACCGCAGAGCCACATGACCACCGCAGAGCCACATTAACACCGCAGATCCACATTAACACCGCAGATCCACATTGACACCGCAGATCCACATGACCACCGCAGATCCACATTAACACCGCAGATCCACATTGACACCGCAGATCCACATGACCACCGCAGATCCACATGACCACCGCAGATCCACATTAACACCGCAGATCCACATTAACACCACAGATCCACATGACCACCACAGATCCACATTAACACCGCAGATCCACATTAACACCACAGATCCACATGACCACCACAGATCCACATTAACACCGCAGATCCACATTAACACCGCAGATCCACATTAACACCGCAGATCCACATGACCACCGCAGATCCACATTAACACCGCAGATCCACATTAACACCGCAGATCCACATGACCACCGCAGATCCACATTAACACCGCAGATCCACATTAACACCGCAGATCCACATGACCACCGCAGATCCACATTAACACCGCAGATCCACATTAACACCGCAGATCCACATTAACACCGCAGATCCACATTAACACCGCAGATCCACATGACCACCGCAGATCCACATGACCACCGCAGATCCACATTAACACCACAGATCCACATTAACACCGCAGATCCACATTGACACCGCAGATCCACATGACCACCGCAGATCCACATTAACACCGCAGATCCACATTGACACCGCAGATCCACATTGACACCGCAGATCCACATGACCACCGCAGATCCACATTAACACCGCAGATCCACATTGACACCGCAGATCCACATGACCACCGCAGATCCACATTAACACCGCAGATCCACATTAACACCGCAGATCCACATGACCACCGCAGATCCACATTAACACCGCAGATCCACATTAACACCGCAGATCCACATGACCACCGCAGATCCACATTAACACCACAGATCCACATTAACACCGCAGATCCACATTGACACCGCAGATCCACATGACCACCGCAGATCCACATTAACACCGCAGATCCACATGACCACCGCAGATCCACATTAACACCGCAGATCCACATTAACACCACAGATCCACATGACCACCGCAGATCCACATTAACACCACAGATCCACATTAACACCACATATCCACATTAACACCGCAGATCCACATTAACACCACAGATCCACATTAACACCACAGATCCACATTAACACCACAGATCCACATTAACACCACAGATCCTGAAGGAATCAGTTCAGTTCAGTCTGGTTTTATTTGGTGGCAGCAGCCGTTGAACTGGCGCAGACAAACACATGCTTTAAATAGAGTTCCAAAGGGCAGGATTACATCCACCACAGTAAAAGTCAGACTGTATTTATTCAAATCAAATCAAATTAAATTTTATTTCTATAGCGCCAAATCATAACAAATGTTATCTATGACACTTCACACATGGAGTTGGTTCTGATGAACGTGACTGTGATCATGTGACCGTTTAACTTTTACTGAGGAATATTTGTACGGATTTAAACACATAACTGGGAGTAATCTGATAACTGGGAGTAATCCAATGACTGGGAGTAATCTGATAATGGATGGATGGATGGATGGATGGATGGAGCTGTAGAAAAATGACAGGAAAACCCACTAAAAGTACAAATGTTTTTCTTTATTGTCGTGGCGTCTCACATGCATGAATGCACTCACTTTATGTCACTGGTGTTTATTTTATAAAACTCATACAGACTCTGTTACAGAATATGTCACACATATGGAAGTAAATCTGTTATCAGATTTTCAATCATAAAAGACATTGAATTTATAGCACTGAATTTTTTGCACTGAAATTAAGTATCTGAATTTTTTGTCTCTGAATTCAACTATGTTCATAAATTTAGAATTAAAAAAATTCAGGTGCAAAAAATTCAGATACTTAATGCCAGTGCAAAAAAAAAGAAAACTCAGTGCTTCAAATCCAGTGTCTTTTATAATTCCAAATCTGATGACAGATTTACTTCCATACACACAGTCGCCACACATTCAAGTGTCACTCCAAAAAGACACAAATACATGATGAAAACTCATATGATTGAACTGAAAATAATACAAAACTATCCAAAGTCTTCAGGTGTTTTCCAGATGAAGATAAAAGTCTGATCCAGGATGAGGTTAACCTGAGGAAGAAAAAAAAATACAGACAGGAAGTGTCATTATGTTCTATTAGCAGATCATTTATCAGCTCATTTAAGCACTTTAGCATGTTAGCATCATCTTATGTAAGCACTTTAGTGTGTTAGCATCATCTTATTTAAGCACTTTAGCATGTTAGCATCATCTTATGTAAGCACTTTAGTGTGTTAGCATCATCTTATTTAAGCACTTTAGCATGTTAGCATCATCTTATGTAAGCACTTTAGTGTGTTAGCATCATCTTATTTAAGCACTTTAGCGTGTTAGCATCATCTTATGTAAGCACTTTAGTGTGTTAGCATCATCTTATTTAAGCACTTTAGCATGTTAGCATCATCTTATGTAAGCACTTTAGTGTGTTAGCATCATCTTATTTAAGCACTTTAGCGTGTTAGCATCATCTTATTTAAGCACTTTAGTGTGTTAGCATCATCTTATTTAAGCACTTTAGCATGTTAGCATCATCTTATGTAAGCACTTTAGCGTGTTAGCATCATCTTATTTAAGCACTTTAGCGTGTTAGCATCATCTTATTTAAGCACTTTAGCGTGTTAGCATCATCTTATTTAAGCACTTTAGCGTGTTAGCATCATCTTATGTAAGCACTTTAGTGTGTTAGCATCATCTTATTTAAGCACTTTAGCGTGTTAGCATCATCTTATTTAAGCACTTTAGCGTGTTAGCATCATCTTATTTAAACACTTTAGCGTGTTAGCATCATCTTATTTAAGCACTTTAGCGTGTTAGCATCATCTTATGTAAGCACTTTAGTGTGTTAGCATCATCTTATTTAAGCACTTTAGCGTGTTAGCATCATCTTATTTAAGCACTTTAGCGTGTTAGCATCATCTTATTTAAGCACTTTAGTGTGTTAGCATCATCTTATTTAAGCACTTTAGCGTGTTAGCATAATCTTATGTAAGCACTTTAGTGTGTTAGCATCATCTTATTTAAGCACTTTAGCGTGTTAGCATCATCTTATTTAAGCACTTTAGCGTGTTAGCATCATCTTATTTAAGCACTTTAGCGTGTTAGCATCATCTTATTTAAGCACTTTAGTGTGTTAGCATCATCTTATTTAAGCACTTTAGCGTGTTAGCATCATCTTATTTAAGCACTTTAGCATGTTAGCATCATCTTATGTAAGCAGTTTAGCATCATCTTATTTAAGCACTTTAGCGTGTTAGCATCATCTTATTTAAGCACTTTAGCGTGTTAGCATTATCTTATTTAAGCACTTTAGCGTGTTAGCATCATCTTATGTAAGCACTTTAGTGTGTTAGCATCATCTTATTTAAGCACTTTAGCGTGTTAGCATCATCTTATGTAAGCACTTTAGTGTGTTAGCATCATCTTATTTAAGCACTTTAGTGTGTTAGCATCATCTTATTTAAGCACTTTAGTGTGTTAGCATCATCTTATGTAAGCACTTTAGCGTGTTAGCATCATCTTAATTAAGCACTTTAGCGTGTTAGCATCATCTTATGTAAGCACTTTAGCGTGTTAGCATCATCTTATTTAAGCACTTTAGCGTGTTAGCATCATCTTATTTAAGCACTTTAGCGTGTTAGCATAATCTTATTTAAGCACTTTAGCGTGTTAGCATCATCTTATTTAAGCACTTTAGCATGTTAGCATCATCTTATGTAAGCACTTTAGCGTGTTAGCATCATCTTATTTAAGCACTTTAGCGTGTTAGCATAATCTTATTTAAGCACTTTAGCGTGTTAGCATCATCTTATTTAAGCACTTTAGCATGTTAGCATCATCTTATGTAAGCACTTTAGCATGTTAGCATCATCTTATGTAACCACTTTAGCATATTAGCATCATCTTATTTAAGCACTTTAGCGTGTTAGTATCATCTTATTTAAGCACTTTAGAGTGTTAGCATCATCTTATGTAAGCACTTTAGCGTGTTAGCATCATCTTATTTAAGCACTTTAGCGTGTTAGCATCATCTTATGTAAGCACTTTAGTGTTTTAGCATCATCTTATTTAAGCACTTTAGCGTGTTAGCATCATCTTAATTAAGCACTTTAGCATGTTAGCATCATCTTATGTAAGCACTTTAGCGTGTTAGCATCATCTTATGTAAGCACTTTAGCGTGTTAGCATAATCTTATTTAAGCACTTTAGCGTGTTAGCATCATCTTATTTAAGCACTTTAGCATGTTAGTATCATCTTATTTAAGCACTTTAGAGTGTTAGCATCATCTTATGTAAGCACTTTAGCGTGTTAGCATCATCTTATTTAAGCACTTTAGCGTGTTAGCATCATCTTATGTAAGCACTTTAGCGTTTTAGCATCATCTTATTTAAGCACTTTAGCGTGTTAGCATCATCTTATGTAAGCACTTTAGCGTGTTAGCATAATCTTATTTAAGCACTTTAGCGTGTTAGCATCATCTTATTTAAGCACTTTAGCATGTTAGCATCATCTTATGTAAGCACTTTAGCATGTTAGCATCATCTTATGTAACCACTTTAGCATATTAGCATCATCTTATTTAAGCACTTTAGCGTGTTAGTATCATCTTATTTAAGCACTTTAGAGTGTTAGCATCATCTTATGTAAGCACTTTAGTGTTTTAGCATCATCTTATTTAAGCACTTTAGCGTGTTAGCATCATCTTAATTAAGCACTTTAGCGTGTTAGCATAATCTTATGTAAGCACTTTAGCGTGTTAGCATCATCTTATTTAAGCACTTTAGCGTGTTAGCATCATCTTATTTAAGCACTTTAGCGTGTTAGCATCATCTTATTTAAGCACTTTAGCGTGTTAGCATAATCTTATGTAAGCACTTTAGTGTGTTAGCATCATCTTATTTAAGCACTTTAGCATGTTAGCATAATCTTATTTAAGCACTTTAGTGTGTTAGCATCATCTTATTTAAGCACTTTAGCGTGTTAGCATAATCTTATGTAAGCACTTTAGCGTGTTAGCATCATCTTATTTAAGCACTTTAGTGTGTTAGCATCATCTTATTTAAGCACTTTAACTTGTTAGCATCATCTTATTTACGCACTTTAGCGTGTTAGCATCATCTTATTTAAGCACTTTAGCGTGTTAGCATCATCTTATGTAAGCACTTTAGTGTGTTAGCATCATCTTATTTAAGCACTTTAGCGTGTTAGCATCATCTTATTTAAGCACTTTAGCATGTTAGCATCATCTTATGTAAGCACTTTAGCATGTTAGCATCATCTTATGTAAGCACTTTAGTGTGTTAGCATCATCTTATGTAAGCACTTTAGTGTGTTAGCATCATCTTATTTAAGCACTTTAGTGTGTTAGCATCATCTTAATTAAGCACTTTAGCGTGTTAGCATAATCTTATGTAAGCACTTTAGCGTGTTAGCTTGTTAGCATGCTAACTCATACTGCTACTGCAGTATAGTCCCACAATTCTAATGCCACTGTCAGTATCTGCTACTGAACTGAGTTAGTTGTGTTTGTCTGTTTATTAAAGGTGCTGGAGACTTTTGTGTCCAGTGTTTCCTCAGGTCTGTCCATCCTCAGGTCTGTCCATCCTCAGGTCTGTCCATCCTCAGGTCTGTCCATCCTCAGTCCTCTCCTCAGTCTCATTGGTCCGTTGGTCTGTCTGTCATTCCTCAGCTCAGTCTCTTCCTCATGCTGAACAGTTTCTCAGTTCCATCCTCCACAAACAGACCATGTGTTTACATTCAGAGTCAGGAGGAACTGGGACATGTGAGGAATTTGGTCAAGACGTGCATTGTGGGAAACAGAAGTTTGCGCAGCTGCCTGACAGCGGCAGCGCAAACATATGATATTAGATGGATGAAACAAACACAACGTGTCGTGTCTGTTCCAGCTGCCGCTGTCAGGCAGCTGTGCGAGCCTTCATTTCCCACAATGCACGTCTTGACCAAATTCCTCACATGTCCCAGTTCCTCCTGACTCTGAATGTAAACACATGGTCTGTTTGTGGAGGATGGAACTGAGAAACTGTTCAGCATGAGGAAGAGACTGAGCTGAGGAATGACAGACAGACCAACGGACCAATGAGACTGAGGAGAGGACTGAGGATGGACAGACCTGAGGATGGACAGACCTGAGGATGGACAGACCTGAGGATGGACAGATCTGAGGGAACACTGGACACCAAAGTCTCCAGCACCTTTAAGGAATGAGTTTTATGTCATTAACAACCAAAGATAACAGTAATTTACTAAAAAAAACAACAACGAATAAAGTACTCAGGATTTAGAGTATTAGCTCATATTTGATCGTTTTCAGATTGCTGCCACTAACCCAGTGTCATATCTCTGGTATCTGTCCTAACCCTAACCTCTAACCTTTAACCCCTAACCCCTCCCCATCCTTATTTCAGTCTGAACTGTAGTCACCTGGAGGATACATTTACAGTTTTAGATGATAGTTTTTATTATTTAGTATTTTATTTTGACCCCTCTTTTAAAGTAAATAACTTTTATAGGATTTGAGCCCATGCATTAAAGAGAAGATTCCCCTAACCCTAACCCTAACCCTAACCCCCTCACCTCTGCCGCTGTTACATCCCAGTCCGCTGGCGTTTCCGATCCGGTCCATCCGGGCTCCAAAACATCCAGACGAGCGTTTCCTGGCGGTCAGGAGCAGATCCTGCAGACGGCTCCGGTGACTCTGGGTCCTTCCATCCTCAGCCGACTGGGGCTGGGATCTGTCTGGGAACAGGTCCTGGTTCAGGGTCCATCCTGGGCCGGCCTGGTCCTGCTCAGACTGCTGGTCTTCGTAGTCCGGTTCAGAGTTGTCTTCCTGACCCGCTTCTGTCAGAGTCTGCTCGAAATGCTGCAGTAAAGACTGGAACCAAGGACACGTTTGGAGATTTATATTTAAACTAAAACACACCTGAACCCCAACACTGACCCATTACAGACACCCCCCCCCCCCCCCCCCGCCAGGCACTTATTTTACCATACTTAAACAGGACCCCCACCCCCACCCCTCAGTGAGTGGATGGATGGATGGATGGATGGATGGATGGATTGTGAGACTCTGGGTAATGTTAAGTCAGATTTTATTCAGGTTCCAAAGGGTGTACCTCCAGGATCCATCCCTGGACCTGTTTTATTTCCCCTGTTACTCATGCCTTTGTCTCTACTGTCACTGGCTGTAACGTTCGTCTTTATGCAGATGACACTGTTTTATTTCTGACTCTACATTCTGCTGTGGAATCTCTTCAGTTCTGTTTCACTGACTCCCAGGCTGCTCTCAATAATCACAAACTGTTACTGAACCATATGATGAAATTTAAAGATTCGGTTTACTATAAAATAATGCAAATAATGTATAAAGCCAAATTAAAGTGACTCTCTGTCTGTACAAAGGTTCTTCTAAACACAGGAGTCTAAATAGGATTTGTGAGATGTTTGTAAATTTGTTGAACAAAAAGAACAGAAAAACAGACTCACAGTATATGTCTATGTTACTGGAGTTAAACAGCATGGGTCTAAGAATGTGGAGCTCATTTTTAATATAAAAAATGCTATGTAAGGCAATTTATGAAGGATACAATTAAGATTTAATTAGTAATAAGTAAATAATTTATTTTTTGACTCTATATTAAATTACCATTAATTTGGTTGGTTCTGTTTTCTATTTTTCTGGTTTAGTTTCACTTTTTTATGTTTTTTGCTTGTTTGTTTGGTTGTATTTTGTTTTTTTTCTTCTATTGAGTGCTGGGGAACTGAATGTGTTCTGTGGGACAGGCTTTAATGTCAGCGTTCTGCTTCTGCCTGTTCACTCACTAACCTGTGGGGAAGGTTTGGAGTGTGGACACTGGGTGGATTATGTGAGGACTGAAGAAAGAGTTTTATCATCACCATCAATTTGGAAAGTCCACTTTTTCTTCCTGTGCACCTGAAACCTGGAACACTGTCCACAACCATTGGAACCGTACCACACTTTTATCATTAGGACAGTTTTTACATCCATAATTCCATCTAATTTGACCTCCAGCTGCTCCTGTTGTAACGCAGACTTCTTGGTTTTTATTTCATCTTTGTCACTTGTACTTTTTGGTTTTTCTGATGTGTCCTTTGTATGTTCAGTATGTTTCAAAAGTTGTGTGTTTTGTCTATATCGTAAATGAGGTTGGTTCCTCAATGTATCTCCAAGTTTAAATAAAGGTTGACAAGAAATCTTGCACCGTGGTATAGTACAAGCTTATTATCGTTAACGAAAACTAACAAAAATTAGAATTGTAAAAACATTTTCGTTAACTGAAATAAATAAAAACTAGAATTAAAAGAAAAAAACCCTAACTAACTGAAACTGTATTGTGTGTTTACTAAACTAACTAAAACAGATACAAATTCTGGATGAAATTCCCTTCGTTTTCGTCTTTGTCAATGTCAGATTGATATAAATCGATTTATTTCCCTCAAGCATTTCTAGCTGCTGTCTCCATACGACACTTTTTGCTCCGTCACTTGTGTTCACTTGTGGTTTCCAGTCGTCTTCTGGTCCCCACTCTACCTGGAAACATGGAGACTAAAGCAGCAGAGTCCTGTCTGGGATTGATTTGAATAGGAGCACAGAGAAGAAGAGAAAAGAGACGATGCCTGGTGTTGTGCTCCTCAGCCTCTCTGCTCTTTACCTTCAGTTCACTTCAGCTTCAGTCCTCAGATGGTCAGGTAGTCCACAGTGCAGCTGAAACTGGGCGACTGAGGGTGTAGGACTCTGGTTTCATCGTGTAGTTGGATTCCCCTGTTTTCCAACAGACTGGGAAATGACTGTCCTGTTTCAAGGTTCTAATAGTTTTGGATTTTTCATTCTAGTTTAGTTTTATTTAGTTCTGTCTTTTTTTTCTCTAATTCAGTTTGTTTTAAATTGTTTTTAGAGCAGGTTTGATAGTTTTTATTAGTTTTCATTTTTTCTAAATGCTTAGTGTTAAACTTAGTTGTAGTTTAGTTTTAGTTTAGTTTAGTTTTAGTTTAGTTGTAGTTTAGGTTCAGTTGTAGTTCAGTTGTAGTTCAGTTGTAGTTCAGTTGTAGTTCAGTGGTCTCTTTTCTCTTCTTCTCTGTGCTCCTATTCAAATCAATCCCAGACAGGACTCTGCTGCTTTAGTCTCCATGTTTCCAGGTAGAGTGGGGACCAGAAGACGACTGGAAACCACAAGTGAACACAAGTGACGGAGCAAAAAGTGTCGTATGGAGACAGCACAGAAAACTGAGAGAGACAAAGAAATCCATTGAACATCAATCTGACATTGACAAAGACCAAAACCAAGGGAATTTGATCCAGAGTTTTGATCCGTTTTAGTTAGTTTAGTAAACACACAATACAGTTTCAGTTAGTTATGGTTTTTTTCCTTTTAATTCTAGTTTTTATTTATTTCAGTTAACGAAAATGTTTTGACAATTCTAGTTTTGGTCATTTGGTTCGTTTTCGTTAACGATGCTAACCTCGTGGTGGACTGAAGGGTTAGTCTGAGGCCTTACCTTGATCTGAGCCAGGTCTGCGGTGGATGCTGGTCGTCCCAGTGCGTGTCCGCTGATCAGTGTACGTTGACACATCAGGGCCAACAGGACCCAGGGGATGGTGGTCTGCATGCTTTTGAATTTACAGCAAATAAGTCCTACTGCACCAGGAAGGACCGGCTTTTATATGGACTGGAACACACACATACACACACATACACACACATACACACACAGTCAGTGTGACAGACTCATCAGTGTGTAGACAGACTCAAGTGCATTCTGACACCTGAGGACGATAAGGCAGCAGTCAGATGTTCTGTCAACTAGAGCTGGGTGGAAACTGATGTGTGTGTGTGTGTGTGTGTGTGTGTGTGTGTGTGTGTGTGTGTGTGTGTGTGTGTGTGTGTGTGTGTGTGTCTGTGGAACATCACACCACCAGCAGAATGACCTCAGGAACCATGTTGGAGTTTGGAGCTCAGACACAGAGTGGAATGACTGGAATGAGTGTTCACCAAGTGTTTAACCCTAACCCTGACCCTGTTCCTAAACCTAACCCTAACCCTGAGCGTGTTCCTAACCCTGACCCTGACCCTACTTGTTCCGACCCGGCCTAGGGGTTGACCAGGGTGAACATAATATGCTCTACTTTTGTCCCCTCCCAGCTCCCAAACACACGTCAGTCAAAACTAAATTCACAATATTTATTTTTTAAATCACCGAAAGGAGGGTTAGGGGAGGGAGCGGCTCAAACAACAAACAAAATCTCTTCTTGGGAGTTCAAACTAAATTACCTACTCAAAAACAAATTCATGACATAAAATATAGGAAACTTACCTAAACTTCCTAACCAAAAAACAGGAGAAAACGGGAAAATAAAAGAAGCTGACCTCCCCTACCCGAAAAAGGTTCAATTTACCAAAAATACTATTTACAGCTACACACAAACTGGAATGAACACAAACACATGAAGGCTGACGGTCACACACACAGAACACAGAGTTGGACGCTGGCAGGAGGCAAAAGAGAGAGAGGACCAACTGAAGATCAGGGCCATTTTTAAAGGGGCCGGGCAATCATGCTCCACCAATCAGAATCCTGCAACACAAACAGACACAGAAAGGGCACAGCACACCTACAGGACGGAGGAGAACACACACTGAACAGAAAACATATATACATAGAACACAAATAGACAAATTATGGCCCAGGGTCATAACACCCCCCCACCTAAGTTTAAACATTTACGTCCCTCAGGAAATGTTTAAAACCTAAAACCCAGAACAGAAAGGGGCTTCCATGGACTCAAAGAAGTCCTGACACAGGGAGCTCATCAATTAAAGGGAGGAACTGGCTAAGTTAGCCAAAAGGTACAGCTGTTGAAATCTAAGACCCGCCTGCACTTTCACCACCCAGGTGGCACACCTGCCACTGCCGCACCCGCTGCAGCTGCACCTGCCGCACCCGCTGCAGCTGCACCTGCCGCTGCCGCACCCGCCTCCTCAGACAGATGACCACGGCTCTGCCCAAGTTACCGTTGGCCAAGGTGGAAAACTCAGGTTCCAACCTGAGTTCCAATCTCAGGTATGTCAGTTATGCGCATGCGTGGCGTCTGTCAAACCACCGGCGGATCTACTCCTAGAAATCCAGCCTTTTAACTACTTATTTCTTGCCTTTCAACGCTTACTCACTTGAACCCAACCTCATAACCGTGTCTTTTTAACTTGACGCCATCAATCCAAACCTCCATCAGGGCAGGTCAGTATTGTCAGTGGATCCTTACCTCTGGTTGTCACCCATCGCTTCCTGCGCTCTGCCCGGTATCTCGCTGAATCCACCATGGCGTCATCCTCTTCAGCCGGAGATAGTCCTCTTGCCGAAGCCAACAAAACCCTGGTAAAGGCTTACCAAACTATCGCGGACCTCAAAGAGGAAATACTGCGCCTCGCCGCAGAACTCGAGGAGAAAAATGCCCAGCTCTGTGGTTTCTCCAGCCGCCTTCCCACACTGTCCAGTCTGTTTCTGAAAAGCGCAGAGAAGCCCAAAGCCTCCTGTGATGATATGGTGTTATGGGATCCTTCCTCTGCCTGTTCTCGCCCCCCGTGTTCTACACCCTGGTCTGAAGTGGCGATTCGTGGCCGCAAAAAGAACACGAGCAAAGACTCACCACCTCCGACCATCAGCACATCAAACCGCTTCGGCGTCCTGTCCGTGGAGGACGCTCCAGCTCCTCCCCCCGCGGCTGGTGTGCCCCCCCATCCCACCTGGCTCTGTCCCGGAACCGGCTCCTGCTGACTCCGTGGCTGCCACCGAGCTGATTACCAGCGACGGTCCTAAAGCCGGTCCTCCTGTAAAGCCGTCGAACAAGGGTCCCCGCTCCTCGGTCCGCTCCTCTGCCCGGCGCCGCCTTCTCCGAGAGGCCGTCCGCCGTCACTCCGACAGTCCACCCGTGGAATGTCCACCTAGAGAGACCAGGAACCCTTCACTTTCAACACTGTCTCCTCGACCACTTTTCCCTCCGACCACCGCTATCCTCGGGGACTCCATCATCCGTCACGTCCGTTTCTTTAACGCCATAACCAGGTGTTTTCCTGGTTCCACCGTCACCTCCATCCTCCATGAACTCCCTCAGCTGCTGCTCTCCACTGCCGTCCACCGTTACCCCGGATCATAGTTCACGTGGGCTTCAATGACACTTCTCTTCAACAGTCCGAAAGTGACGAAGGTTCATTTTAAAAACCTCTTTGATAAACTGAAAAGATCCGGGAAGGCTGTTTTCATTTCCGGGCCCCTCCCCTCCTTTGCCCGTGGTGTGGGCCGTTTCAGCCGCCTCCTCAGCCTGAACACCTGGCTCCCAGTCCGCCTCTGCTCTGAACGGCTTCAGTTTTATTGATAACTTTAATCTGTTCTGGAACCGCTCCTCCTTTTACAAGTCCGATGGTGTCCACCCCTCTAGACTGGCAGGAGGGTCTGGGCTCAAAACATCCAACACGCTGTCCAGACTAAAACCACACCCACACCTATGTGACTACGCTCCCCGTCTTCTGCTGCAGTCACCTGCTCCCCTCTGCTGGTCACATCAAACATCACCACGTTCAGAGTCTCCTGTACAGTCTGGTAGTCAGACTGAATACCACCCCAGCTGATCTCTCCTCCTCTCCCAGCCCCTCACTAATGACAGTTACACCCCTCACTCACACCAGCTCACCTCTGAGGAACAATCTCTCTACTGGTCACCATCCCATTCCTGTTATTTTCGGTTCACGTATGGGGTTTTCACACTGCTAAAAGGCATCGTAATATCACCAATCTCCGCCCATTAATATACACCGCAGTCATTGGTGAGTCCCTTCCCTATAGGGTTATGGAATTGCCAATCTGCAGTGAACAAAGCAGATTTTATTGCTGCCTATGCCAACCATCACACATCGGACATCCTGGCTCTCACTGAAACCTGGATTACGCCTGAAAACAATGCAACCCCAGCCGCACTTTCTATCAGCCACACATTCTCTTATACCTCTCGTCCCATCCTGGACGAGGAGGTGGTGTGCGTCTGTTAATTTCCAACAACTGGAAACACAATCAACTCCTACCTTCAGTCAAATACAACTCCTTGAATACCATGCCATCCTAGTGACAGCACCAGTCAAACTTTACATAATTGTATTTATCGTCCACCAGGGCAACTGGGTGATTTTCCTGATGAGCTTGACACTCTGCTTTCCTCCATCCCAGAGCATGACTGCCCCATGCTAGTCCTCGGTGACATGAACATCCCACTTAGACAATCCCAGCTTCTCAGATTTCATGTCACTAATACTCTCTTTTGAGCTACAGCAGGTTTGCAGTCCTCCAACCCACCAAGCTGGTAAAGAGCTCCATCTCATTTTCACACCGAAACTGCATCACAGATGCCCTCACAGTCACACCTTTACACCTGTCTGACCACTATTTCATTCAGTTCAGTGTGTCTCTCCTGAAAAACACTCTGCTCCCTCCCCCATGGTCTCTTTCCACCGCAGCCTCCGCAATTTGTCCCCCACCCACTTCTCCACTGTCGTAGCCTCCGCTCTCCCTCCCCCCAGCACTTTTTCCTCCTTAGAGGTTAACGATGCCACTGAGTCTCTGTGCTCTACACTTAGCTCCTGTCTGGATAATCTTGCCCTCTATCTACTAGACCCGCCGATCTCCCAGTCCCACCCATGGCTCATGATAACCTCCGGTCGCTGCGTACCAACCTCAGAGCGCAGAGAGAGAAAATGGCACAAAACAAAAGCTCTTCTGACCTGATCACATCCAGTCACTATTGGTATCCTTCTCATCCAGTGTCACTGCTGCGAAGAAGGCTTACTATAATAACAGAATCATCTGCCCACCGACACCAAGAAACTATTCTCAACCTTTAAAACACTACTCAACCCTCCACCTCCACCGCCCACTACTAATCTGACAGCAGACAATTTTGCTTCATTTTTCACAAATAAAGTGTCTACTATCAGCAGTCAGTTCACTGATCCACCCATAGACTGCACGCCTCCTTCTTCATCATCATCATCATCACACACTGCTTCCTCTCCCCTGACTATGGCTACTACTAACTCAACTGATAAAAGCCCAACTGCATCATTCCCCTCATTTACTCCCCTCACAGAGAACGAGGTGTCTAAACTCCTTTCTTCTAGCCGTCCTACAACATGCCTGTTGGACCCTATTCCATCCAACCTCTTACAGTCTGTTGCCCCTACTATCACAGCACCAATCACACATGTGATGAATGCTTCACTGACTTCAGGAACATTTCCTACAGTATTTAAACAAGCGCAGGTAACACCACTACTCAAAAAACCTTCCCTCACCCCACTCAAGTGGAGAATTATCGACCAGTCTCACTCCTCCCATACCTTTCTAAGATCATCGAAAGGGCTGTTTTCAAACAGGTCACAGAATTCCTCTCCCAAAATAACCTCCTTGACATCAACCAATCTGGCTTCAAAATCGGCCACTCCACTGAAACGGCTCTGTAGTCTGTGACAGAAGCCTTGAAAGAGGCTAGAGCAGCAGCCAAGTCTTCAGTCTCATTCTACTGGACTTATCAGCAGCATTTGACACTGTCAATCATGATATCCTGTATCCATACTCTGGAACAGGGCATCACAGGCCCCCCACTCTGGTTTCAATCTTACCTCACTGGTCGGTCCTTCAGTGTGTCCTGGCTAGGGCACACATCAGCAGTTCACCGCCTCACCACGGGGGTCCCCCAAGGCTCTGTGTTGGGCCCCCTCCTTTTGCCATATACACCACCTCACTCAGTCAGATCATCCACTCACACGGCTTCTCATATCATTGCTATGCTGATGATACCCAGCTCTATCTGTCATTCCCACCTGATGACTCCACAGTCTCAGTGCGGATCTCAGATTGTCTCTCGACATATCTGCATGGGAAAGCCCATCACCTTCAGCTGAACCTGTCCAAAACTGAACTGCTGGTCTTCCCAGCTAAGCCAACCATACAGCTGGACATCTCCATCACTATTGACTCCATACCTCTGGCTCCTACCAGTGTAGTACGTAACTTGGGAGTCATGATTGGTAAGCAGTTGACCTTCATGGATCACATTGCCTCTGTCACCCGATCATGCCGTTTCACTCTGTTCAACCTAAGAAAGATCAGGCCATACCTAACCGAACAGGCCACCCAGCTCCTGGTGCAGACTATGGTTATCTCCCGTCTTGACTACTGCAATGCTCTTCTAACGGGCCTCCCAGCTTGTGTGTCAAACCACTACAGATGGTCCAGAATGCAGCAGCACGTCTGGTCTTCAATCAGCCTAAAAGGGCACATGTCACCCCCTTACATTGAGTTCCACTGGTCTACCCATAGCTGCCCGCATCAAATTCAAATCTTTAATCCTAGCCTACAAATTCTCCGTGGGTCTGCTCCTGTCTACTTAGGTGCACTAATAAAAGCTTATGTCGCCCCACGACCACTCCGTCGTCTAGGGAACGTAGTCTGGTGGTCCCCAGACCTTGTACAAGACAATCCAGGCTCTTTTCATGGGTTGTTCCACGTTGGTGGAACGCTCTACCAAGTGCTACAAGAACAGAGTCCCTGCCTATCTTCAAGAAGCTCCTGAAGACCCAGCTCTTCCGAGAGCACCTCCTGTCCTAGCACTTTCAAACATTCCATTTTAAATATTCTAATAAGGTTTTTCCCAGGACAACCACAGATTCTTTCACGATTATCTCTGGACCTGCTGCGGTGGTCCGGCCTCTCTCCTGCCCTCATCATCACCACTCACTTATCCTCAACCGCCTCCATGTGTCCCCCTACTCCCCCCACTCCCCCTTCTCCCCCTCTCCCCCAGTCTCTATCTCTATCGCTCTCTTTTTCCCTTCTCTACTCTCTCTCTTAACCCCAACTGGTCAAGTCAGTCGTCCATCCTCCAGGAGTCTGGGTCTGCTCCAGGTTTCTGCTGTTAAAGGTCCTGTTTCCTTCCACTGTCACCAGTCACAAGTGTTTGCTCCTGGAGGATTCTGTTGGGTTTCTGTAGAATTGACTTAGAGTCTGGTTTTGACCAACTCTATATATAAAATGTCAAGAGATAACTTTTTTGTGATCTGGCGCTATATAAATAAAATTTGATTGATTGAGTGATTTAATTGGTTTTCCCCTGTAAGTCGATTTGGAAAAAAGCGTCTGCCAAATGCATAAACAAACATAAACATAAAACAGCACAGCTCCTTCTAAACTACAAAAAACTGTTCTTAGGGTGTTGGAGTTCTCCCACTGGACACACAGACCTGAGACACACTGTCCACTCACACACACTGTCCACTCACACACACTGTCCACTCTAACACACTGTCCACTCACACACATGTCCACTCTAACACACTGTCCACTCACACACACTGTCCACTCTAACACACTGTCCACTCACACACACTGTCCACTCTAACACGCTGTCCACTCTAACACACTGTCCACTCTAACACACTGTCCACTCTAACACGCTGTCCACTCTAACACACTGTCCACTCACACACACTGTCCACTCACACACACTGTCCACTCTAACACGCTGTCCACTCTAACACACTGTCCACTCACACACACTGTCCACTCTAACACACTGTCCACTCTAACACGCTGTCCACTCTAACACGCTGTCCACTCTAACACACTGTCCACTCACACACACTGTCCACTCTAACACGCTGTCCACTCTAACACACTGTCCACTCACACACACTGTCCACTCTAACACGCTGTCCACTCTAACACACTGTCCACTCACACACACTGTCCACTCTAACACGCTGTCTAACACGCTGTCCACTCACACACACTGTCCACTCTAACACGCTGTCCACTCTAACACACTGTCCACTCACACACAGTCCACTCTAACACACTGTCCACTCTAACACGCTGTCCACTCTAACACACTGTCACTCACACACACTGTCCACTCTAACACGCTGTCCACTCTAACACACTGTCCACTCACACACACTGTCCACTCTAACACACTGTCCACTCTAACACGCTGTCCACTCTAACACACTGTCCACTCACACACACTGTCCACTCACACACACTGTCCACTCTAACACGCTGTCCACTCTAACACACTGTCCACTCACACACACTGTCCACTCACACACACTGTCCACTCTAACACGCTGTCCACTCTAACACACTGTCCACTCACACACACTGTCCACTCACACACACTGTCCAGTCTAACAGTCCTCCTCAGGACTGTAGGACAGGCTGGACACACTCACAGTGGGCTGGTGGCTGTCCTGTCTGCACCACCTGGAAGGACACCAGACCTCAACATACTCACATGACAAACATGTGACTTTTCCTTCTATCTGGTGTTTAATTACAGAATCAGTGCCACTCACTTTCTGCTCCACCTCATAAGGACCAGAAAACCTTGCGTGGAGACTAGAACCCACAGCCGGTAATAACACAAGCACCAGGTCACCTGGCTGAAACTGACGGTTACGTGCACACTTGTCATAATGCTGCTTCAGCTTTGGTTGGGCAGCAGAAGCAGACTGACGGGCAGGCAGTGGGTACTGGTTCACCAGTAACTGGGACCGGATGTAAAGGAGCTGGGGGTGACCTGGTTAGACTTCCCACACACTTGGCACACATGACAGGAACAACAGACTTTGGTTCCATCAGACTTTAAACCTGGCCAGAAAAAATATTGAAGCACCCGATCATAAGTTTTCTTAATTCCCAAATGACCAGAAAGATGCTGATCATGAGCCAAACTGAACACTTAGAGACGGAATTGTTTTGGCACAACAGTTTGTAAGACTGCATCACATTCTGCTCCAAACACAGGAAACCATTTACGCATTAACACTCCATTATCAAACAGGTCTGTTACAGAATGCAAAGGCCATTTAACTGGATCACTTTGAGCAGCAGATAAACAGCTGCTTAAGGTTTCATCCACCTGCTGGGCCTCCATGAGCTGCTTTTTAGACACATCTAAATGTAAGCCATCCAACTCTGGTTTTACATCAATACACACAGTTTTATTCAACTCTGACGGAGGGCTGTTCTGTTCACACGGCGCACACAGAAAGGAGTCGGACAGACCACCCAGCCGGTGAGCCTGGGCACGCGTTAGGGCGCACACCGGAAAAACGGTCGGATTGCCGACGGCAATGGAATTACCCTCATCAGCAGCGGAGCAGTGGGTTACTTGGGTACAGCAGAAAAACTCTGACCGGCCAAATCATTTCCCAGGATCAGATCAACCCCTGCCACGGGCAGCTGATCCCACACAGCTGGAGACCAGTGGACAGGTGAGTACAGCAGAGTGCAGGGCATGTGCAAAACACTCAGTTTTATTCCCCACACCAACAAATCAGAACCACAATAAGTTTTATCTGAGAACGGCACCACACCGTGACGGACTCTCTCAAAATGGTGATGGGAACCTGCTCCCCCTCACCCAGCGACAAGAAACTGTGCGAAATAAAAGGACAGAACTCATCATCAAAATCAGGTTTTACACCTTCTACCGGTTCTGAAGGAGACGCAGATTTACCCTGTATTAAACCCACAGCAGAGGGATTTGGGTTTTGATTGCTCTTTTTTCTTCAAAACCAGACAAATTGCAATTAGGTGGCTCTGCTGCTGACAGTAAAAACACTCCCGGCTCTCACCACCTTCAGCTGAAAACACACGCCGGGCGTTCAACAGGAGAACGCACCCGTTCACCACAGAAGTCTCATGGCGCACCGGAGTCAGAAAGACACTTTTGTGGTCAAAGTGAACTCATCTGCGAGAACAGCAGGTGTCAGAAAGTGACCCGACCTTCTGCTCCTTCACATACACAACCATGCGCTCTGGCAAACACTCTTTAATTCCTCTAACAGGATGAGTTCTAGCAGCTGCACAACATCATTTACTTTACTGGAGTGACACCATTATCAAACAAACACCTTTCTCCCACGCAAACGCACATACACTCTATATCCAACAGTATTCCCTCCCACTGCTTTGACTCCCATATGAATGTCAGGTCCATCCAATTCCTAGTCTATGGGTCAGTCTGACGTGGCTCCACGCCTTTGCAGCTATAACAGCTTCAAACTCTTCTGGGAAGGCGGTCCACAAGGTTTAGGAGTGTGTTCATGGGAATTTTGGACCATTCTTCCAGAAGTGCATTGTGAGGTCCCACACTGATGTTGGACAGAAGGCCTGGCTCTCAGTCTGCGCTCTAATTCATCCAAAGGTTGTTCTATGGGGTTGAGGTCAGGACGTGTGCAGGCCAGTCCAGTTCATCCACACCCAGACTCTGTCCTCCATGTCCAAATGGACCTTGCTTTGTGCACTGAGGCACAGTCATGTTGGAAGAGGAAGGGTGCGGCTCCAAACTGTTCCCACAAAGTTGGGGACGTGGAATTGTCCCAAAATGTCTTGTTCTGCTGAAGCATCCCAGTTCCTTTCACTGGAACTAAGGGGCCCAGCCCACTCCTGAAAAACAACCCCACAGCATAACCCCCCCTCCACCAAACTTTACACTCGGCACAATGCGCTCCCACAGGTATCGTTCTCCTGGAGACCGCCAAACCCAACCGTCCGTCAGATCGCCAGATGGAGAAGTGTGATTGGTCAGTCCAGAGAAGGCTCCTCCCCTGCTCTACAGGTCCAGTGGCGGCGTGCTTACACCACTGCATCCACCGCTGTGCATTGCACTTGCTGATGTATGCTTGGATGCGGCCAGCTCGGCCACGGAAACCCATTCCATGAAGCTCTGTGCGCCACTGTTCTGGAGCTAATCTGAAGGACACATGAAGTTTGGAGGTCTGTACCATTGACTCTGCAGACAGCGTCCACCATCTTCACACTCTGCGCCTCAGCATCCGCTGACCCAGCTCCGTCAGTTTCCGTGGCCGACCACTGTGTGGCTGAGTCGCCGTCGTTCCCAAACACTTCCACTTTCTTATAATCCAGCTGACAGCTGACTGTGGAATATTTAGGAGCCAGGAAATTTCACCACTGGATTTGTGTCACAGGTGGCATCCTATCACAGTTTCCACACTGGAATTCACTGAGCTCCTGAGAGAGACCCATTCTGTCCCAAATGTTTGTAAAAGCAGTCTGCATGCCTAGGGCTGGATTTAATACACCTGTGGACATGGAAGGGACTGGAACAGCTGAGGCTGAGGATTGGGATGGGGGAGACAAGACTGTTGGAAATATAGTGTATGTCTGGTCAGGGGTTTTTACACACTTTCTAAATTTTTGCCGGTAAGCCTCCGGGACCAACTCGTAAGCACAGAGAACAGTGGCTTTAACAACCTCATAATCCAAACTCTGTTCAGCTGTGAGTGAGGAACACACCTCTTGGTGCTTTACCTGTCAGCTTCCACTGCAGCAGCACAGACCATACTTCCTGTGGCCAGTTCAGTGTACCTGCTATGCGCCTCAAATGTACTGTTTTCTTTCATTCTTTGTAAGCAAAGTTGAAACTATAAGGACACAAATAACGCCCCTTTCTCATGACCCCTCCGTGCATGTCCCCTGTTGTGCTGTTTTTGATGACTTTGAGCCTGTAACTCTCCCAGAATTAAAAAACACTGTTTCTCAGTTGAAGGCTGCAGGTTCTCCAGATGACCCACTACCCCCACGTCTCTTTAAGGAGGGTTTTGAAACTATAGCGCCTGCTGTCCAATTGATTTTAAACAGTAGCTTGTCATCCAGTGTTGTCCCTAGCTCATTTAAACATGCAGTGGTGCATCCCTTGCTTAAAAAACCTGGCCTTGTGCAGCAGTGTCAAATTTCAGGCCTATCTCTAAGCTCCCGTTTGTCTCAAAGATCCTGGAGAAAATTGTTTTTATTCAGTTGAAATCATTTTTAGATGAGCACGGTATTTTAGAAACTTTTCAGTCTGGTTTTAAAAATCTTCACAGCACGGAGTCTGCCTCTCTTACGGGTTTTAATGACATTTTTATTTCAACTGATGCTGGCCTTTTTGTTGTTCTGGTGCTGCTTAACCTGATGTCCGCCTTCGACACCGTTGACCATGGGATCCTCCTCTCCCGACTGGAACACTGAGTGGGGATTCGGGGTTCAGCTCTGGACTGGTTCAGGTCTTATTGACTGGGAGATCCTTCTGTGTTCACTTTGGTGAATTTGTTTCCTCTTCTGCCCCCCTGTCCATGTGGGGTACCACAAGGATCCATCCTTGGACCCTTGTTATTTTCTCTTTACATGCTCCCTTTAGGGTCCATCCTGAGGAACATGGCATTGCATTCCATTTTTATGCAGACGACAGTCAAATCTAGTTACCTTTTAAGAAGGCTGACCCACAAGCGATAAAACCGCTGATTGGACTGTATTGATGACATTAATCTTGGATGTCATTGAATTTCTGAATCTAACCAGGACAAATCAAAGTGATTGTTTTTGGCCCCAGTGTTTCAAATCACACAGCTCTTGTTGACCTGGGTTCCTTATCTCATTTGGTTAAACAGTCATGTTCAAATTTGGGTGTTAAAATGGACCCCAATCTTAACTCGACCGACAAATTAGTGGTGTGGTCAAGTCCAGTTTCTTTCACTTACGGACAGCTTGCAAAAGTAAATCTGTTCTGCCCAGGGATCTTGTTGAAACTGTGATCCATGCTTTTGGAACCACTAGACTTGACTGTTGTAATGCACTTCATGCCGGGTTTGAGTGAAAATGCAGCTGGGTCCAAAATGCTGCAGCTCGGCTTTAACAGGGACACGCAAACATCAGCATATTTCACCGGTTTTAAGCTCACTCATTGGTTACCAATGCGTTTTAGAGTTGATTTTTAAAATTCTTTTATTGTTGTTTTAAATGTTTGAGTGGCCTTGCCCCCTCCTACCTGTCTGACCTGATCCACCCCTACGCCCCCCCGTGTGCTCTCAGGTCAGATCAGCTGCAGCTTGTGGTTCCAAAAACTAAGAAGAAGCTTCATGGGGACCGTGCCTTTTCTGTTGTCGCTCCCAAAGTTGTGGAACCAGTTGCCCTTAGTTGTTCGACAGGCTCAGTCTGTACCTGCTGCTTAATCACATTTAAAAAATGCACTTTTTCTCATTAGCTTTTAATCAGTGAGTGACGGTCTGTTTTTTTAATGCTGTTTTTAACAGAATTTTAATTGTCTTGTGTTTACGATGGTTGTATTTTGTTGTTCTTAGCCCGCTTAACACCCTGTGTTATCACTAGTTTTATTTACTTATTTAATCCCTTGTTTTATGTTTGGTGAACGGCACTTGTCAGCGGTAAAGTTCTAACGTGCTTTATTAATAAAGTTGGTACGTGTAGCGGGTAGCGGTCATGGTTATGGTAGCGGTATGGTATGAGTAGCGTGATGGTACGGTACGGTATGGGTATGGATGGTACGGTACGGTACGGTACGGTACGGTAGGTATGGGACGGTATGGTATGGTACGGACATGCATAGTGGTATGGTACGGTAGGGTAGGGTATGGTATGGTAACGGAATGATATTGGTATGGTATGGGGTATTGGTAGTGGTAGGTACGTAATGTATATGGTATGGTACTGTATGGTAGCGGTATGGTATGGTATGGTACGGTAGGTAATGGTATGGTATGGTACGTTAATGATATGGATGGTACAGGTATGGTACGGTATGGTATGGTATGGTAGGGTCGGTAATGGTATGGTAATGGTATGGTACGTAAGATATGGTATGATACGGTATGGTAGGGTAGAGTATGGTATTGCGGTACGGTATGGTATGGTACTGGTATGGTACGGTATGGTATGGTACGGAATGATATGGTATGATACGGTATGGTATGGTATGGTACGGTACGGTACGGTACGGTATGGTATGGTATGGTATGATACGGTACGATGCGGTACGGTATGGTACGGTATGATATGGTATGATACGGTATGGTATGGAATGATATGGTATGATATGGTACAGTACGGTACGGTATGGTATGGTACGGAATGATATGGTATGATACGGTACGGTACGGTATGGTATGGTATGGTATGGTACGGAATGATATGGTATGATACGGTATGGTATGGTATGGTATGGTATGGTACGGTACGGTACGGTATGGTATGGTACGGTACGGTACGGTATGGTATGATACGGTACGATACGGTACGGTATGGTACGGTATGATATGGTATGATACGGTATGGTATGGAATGATATGGTATGATATGGTACAGTACGGTACGGTATGGTATGGTATGGTACAGTACGGTACGGTATGGTATGGTATGATACGGTACAGTACGGTATGGTATGGTACGGAATGATATGGTACGGTACGGTATGGTATGGAAATAACAATCCACCTCCGCTTCTCTGAACGGAGGCACCAGAGCAACATGCCAGCTCACATCGAAGCTGTCACGGGTAGAGTGTGTGGATGTGTGGTCCACAGGTGAGTGGGGAACAACAGGCTGACGTTCCAGCTCCAGGGCTTTCACCCTCAGGAGCATGGCCTCCACCTCCAGCTCTTTGTGTCTTACCTCCACCTCCTTTATGCGCAGAGTCAGTCAGAGTTCTTCTGCCGACATTCCCTGCACAACCGGAGGTCTCGCTGACACGGTGGGTACAGACAGCTGAGGATCACGGAGCTCCTCCTCCACGTCACCAGCTCCTGCTGTGAACACCCCCCTCTCCCCAAGCTTCTCAATGAGGACTCCCTCAGCTCCTCCCTCCTAACATTTGTAGGCAGCGGCACACCAAAACAAGTGGAAATAAGCATTAAATCCACCTTTCCTACAGGCGTCTAATCGCTCCAGTGTCGGATGCCAGCAAAGGCTTCATAAAATCAAAAGCTCATAATTAAATAAATACCAATTTAAAAAAATAATAAAATCCCAGATTTTTCCTCTTGTTGTGGTGTAAAAAAAAAAGTAATAATTATACAAAAAAATGTTACACTTACAAGACTAGGGCTTTAACTGAAAAATGTGAAGCAACCTGAAAATTCTCAAGAAAAAATAGTGCAATTGAACAATATATACGAACCTTAGTTTATCATTTATTCATATGCGTGCACAAACTTACAGATCCCAGTGGGATCTACAAATACACCAACATTTAAATACACAGGGCAGAAGATTGGGTACAGTTCCACAGACTCTCACTATTTGCTTCAGGTTAATGTTCAAGTAGCAGTTTGTAGATGTAAACCTTTTTCATTAACAGAATTTGATTGAGTTTTCACTCAAAAACAGGACAAAAACTTTGGAGTGGTGACATTAATTTAATATCCGTATTTGAATCACTATTATTTATTATATATTATTTTGCTGGTCTGCCCACCTTTAGCTCATAGTATTCTGAATGTGGAACTGAACTAAAGTGAGTTTGACAGCCCTGCTCTAAAATGAGCAAATTAGAACCTGAATATTAATTTGTGAAGTAAATGGAACCCCAATACCATCCTTTGAGGAACACCTTCTGTGGTCACAGAACGTTTACTGATGAATGTGAAAGAAACCACACGAGGTGCAACTGTAAACATTTAATGACACGTCTAACAGAACGACAAAAATGGTCTGACATTCACTGAAATAAATAAACCTATAAGTCACAAAGAGTATCCAATAAATATAAGTAAATAAAATAGAATAGAATAAAACATCTTCAGTCGAGACGCTGTCGTTCCAGGGTGGAGATGTAAGACTAGGCCTTCACTTTGGGATCTGAAACACAAGAAGGGTTCACATTAAAAACACAGAACACAGACACACTGTAAAACATCTGTAATTTAACCGAATTTTCACTGTTTATTTGACAGATTTTTCTGTATTTTCAGATCCAGGAAAAATATCAATGAAATGACAAAAACAGACTGTGATTTTACATGTCAAAATGGAAAAGAACAGGAAAAAAATTGTAACTGTGAATAAACATCAAAGGTCAGTTTTTTAAAAGAAATATTTTCTTTTTTCACAGAAAAATACAGTTAGAATACATTTGCAAATGTATCATAATTTCAACAAATATTTCTTTTCTATTTATGAGATTAAACTGTTAATTTAAAGTTTAACACTGTCAAAAAAACAAAAAAACAAACCAAAAACCAGATAAAATTACTGACAGTTAACGGTAACCAGAAGTATTAGTTCTGTCAGTTGAACCAGACTTGTTTGTTAATTGACAAATATCTTGTGTAATTACAGGAGCTTTCACAACAAAACTGTTGAATAAATGTATTTTGTGAATGTATAACATGTATAAGCACTGATAAACTGTCCAATACAGTTTTTATCAGAGGATTGGACAACTGAGTTCTGACTGAAAATTATTTTATATTATATTATAGGGAATTGGATTGTTTTAATACATGTAAATATTCTTTATTGAACATTAAAAGGTAAAAAAAAAAAAAAAAAAAAAAAAAAAAAAAAATGCAAAATATCATGTAAATTTAGGGCAAAAAACTGTATTTTAAGTATGGAAAATTACCATATTTTTATGAAGGTTATTTTCTGTTATTTACAGTATTTTTTCAGTAACCCCCGGCTGCTGGAATAATGCCTTTTTTTTTTTTTACTGTTTTTTTTTACAGTGTGTGTTCAAACTGAAAGTCTGTTTTACAGACATTCCAGTGTTCAGATCCTGTTCAAATGTTCAGATTCTATTAGTTCCCAACTAACATCAGAACGGGATTTGAGTCAATCCAAACAAAGGAACGAACATTATTGAATAAAAGAGTGTGAAATAAGAATAAATAAGATATAAACAAAAACGAAAAACAAAAATGAACCGCCACAATATCTGCATTTAAATAATATCTTAAAAATATCCATACAGTACTTTGTAAGATCAATACAGTGCTGTATTTGAATTATGGACAATTGCTGTATTTTATGAGATGGTTATTTTCTGTTATTTTAACATATTTTTTCGGTGCCCCCCTTCTGCCGGAATACTACCATTTTTTAACTTTTTTTTTTTTTTTTTTTTACAGTGCAGACAGACAGAGTGTTGTGATTGGACAGTGCTCCGTGTCACTCCTGGTCCGGCCCACTGTGTTACAGCCCATGGAACTCATGGATCCGATCCGGTCCATCCTGCGGCCGAAGCATCCTGATGAGCTCCTGGAGTTGGAGTTGGTGTTCCGGACCGCCTTCAGGTTCTTGGCTGACAGGAACTTGCCTGAGAAACGGCTTCTTCTAGCTCCTTCTGAGATGGCTCCACCAGGTCCTCCCCATTAAACCGTCCAGAGGGTCCACCTGGTCCACCTGGTCCACGTCAGTCTGCTCTGGGACAGACTCCTGTAGTCGGTGAAGGAGAACCTAGAACAGACCCGGGTCAAAGGCAAGGTTATTATCGTTAACGAAAACTAATGAAATGACGAAAATTAGAATGGTAAAAACATTTTCATTAACTGAAATAAAAAAAAAAAATATATCATTAAAAGAAAAAAAATATAACTAACTGAGTCTGTATTGTGTGTTTACAAAAACTAGCTAAAACGGATTTGTTTTCGTCTTTGTCAATGTCGGATTGATACGAAATCGATTTATTTCGCTCTAGCAATTTTAGCCGCTGGCACCATGTGACACTTCACGGTCCGTCACTTCTGTCTGGGATTATTTGAATTACAACAGCAAAGAAGATGAAAGATAAAAAAAAACTAAAATTAATACTAAAACTAAAGTAAAATTAAGCATTTAGAAAAAAAATGAAAACTAATAAAAACTATCAAACCTGCCTCTAAAAACGAAGTAAAACGAACTGAATTAGAGAAAAAAAAGTCCAAACTAAATCAAACTAAACTAGAATGAAAAATCTAAAACTATTAGAACCTCGGTCAAAGGTCAGCATCCACACATCACACCCTTCATACATGGACTCATCACATCACATATATGATCATATATGATCATTAGCAGTAGGAGTCTGAACCAAGGTTCTAATAGTTTTAGATTTTCATTCTAGTTTAGTTTGATTTAGTTTGGACTTTTTTTCTCTAATTCAGTTCGTTTTAATTCGTTTTTAGAGCAGGTTTGATGGTTTTTTAGTTTCTTTTTTTTTTTTTTTCCCCAAAATGCTTAGTTTTAGTTTAGTTTAGTTGTAGTTTAGTTGTAGTTTAATTTTAGTTTAGTTGTAGTTCAATTGTAGTTCAGTTGTAGTTTAGTTGTAGTTCAGTTGTAGTTTAATTTTAGTTCAGTTGTAGTTCAGTTGTAGTTCAGTTGTAGTTTAGTTGTAGTTCAGTTGTAGTTCAGTTGTAGTTCAGTTGTAGTTTAGCTGTAGTTCAGTTGTAGTTCAGTTGTAGTTTAGTTGTAGTTCAGATGTAGTTCAGTTGTAGTTTAGTTGTAGTTTAGTTGTAGTTCAGATGTAGTTCAGTTGTAGTTTAGTTGTAGTTCAGTTGTAGTTCAGTTGTAGTTCAGTTGTAGTTCAGTTGTAGTTCAGTTGTAGTTTAGTTGTAGTTCAGTTGTAGTTCAGTTGTAGTTCAGTTGTAGTTCAGTTGTAGTTTAGTTGTAGTTCAGTTGTAGTTCAGTTGTAGTTTAGTTGTAGTTCAGTTGTAGTTCAGTTGTAGTTCAGTTGTAGTTCAGTGGTCTCTTTTCTCTTCTTCTCTGTGCTCCTATTCAAATCAATCCCAGACAGGACTCTGCTGCTTTAGTCTCCATGTTTCCAGGTAGAGTGGGGACCAGAAGACGACTGGAAACCACAAGTGAACACAAGTGACAGTTAAATATCCTACGGTGCGGCTGTGGTTGGCCCTTTCATATAAGGTCGTCATGTTCCAGATCTCAGCTACGCATGTGCACTGCATATCTGTCAGAATGGCGGCCAGTACGAAGCAGAAGAAACGAACAGGCAGGAAATTATTCATGTGAACAGTAGCGTAAGTGCACATTCATTTGTATTCTTTCACATTATACTTTTATTACTTGAAATATTTTGAATCTAAGCGACCATACAGCCTGTCATAGACTCGTTCAGCACAAGTCAGGGGCGGGGCATTGTCAGTCAGGGAATTCCCTGGGCAGGACCTTTAACTCTGCAGCACAGGATTGGTCAAACAGGTCATTTATTTTAACATCATTCAAATGTAGTCAGAGTAAGACAGAATGACCTGAGCCTTTCTGGAGAATATAGTGATTTCTGTGATTTTACATAAATGTTTTTTTTAAAAATGCATCTGAAAAAACAGTTGCCTTGTGAATGTGTGTTCCAGTATCCTGCAATTATTTTTATTTAAAAAAAAGCCAAAACTTGTCCTTTCCTGGGTCTCAGGAGGTTCAATATCTTCTTAATAAAAACCACATGTAAATGCATCGCAACTTAGCCTAATTTTGAGCAATAAAATCAGTCGGAAAAAAAAACAATTTAGATACTTTTGTCATAATTAGAAACGGACCAATTCCATAAATTTATGCACATGTATATAGACTGTTAAAAAAACAAACAAAACAAAAACGCTAAAAAAAAGAAATATTCTAGCAACTGGGTGCCAAAACAACAACAAAAAAAACAACCACATTCAAATAACAGAAAATAACCATCTCAGTAAAAATACAGTAATTTTCCATCATAAAATACAGTTTTTTTGCTCTAACGTTACATGAGATTTTACATATTTTGTTTTTTCCTTTTTAATGTTTAAATAAAGAATATTTACATGTATTAAAACAATCCAATCCCTATAAATATATATATATAAATATTTTCAGTGAGACTCAGTTGTCCATCCACTGATAAAAACTGTATTTGTTCATTTATTCAACATTTTTGTTGTGAAACCTCCTGTAATTACACAGATATTTGTCAATGAACAAACCAGTCTGGTCAACTGACAGAACTAATACTTCTGTTACTGTTAACTGTCAGTAATTTTATCTGGGTTTTATTTTATTTTATTTTTTTACAGTATTAAACTTCAAATTAACAGTTTAATCTCATGAATAGAAAAGAAATATTTGTGACATTATGATGCGTTTGTAAATGTATTTTAACTGTATTTTTTCTGTGAAGAAAGAAAAATTTCTTTTGAAAATATGTAAATTTTCTGGTTCTCCACAGTTCCAGTTTTTTTCCTGTTCTTTTCCATTTGACATGTCAAATCACAGTCTGTTTTTGTCATTTCATTGATATTTTCCTGTATCTGAAAAATACAGGATAAATCTGTCAAATAAACAGTGAAATTTGGTTAAATTACAGATGTTTTTACAATGTATATTTGTTTATGTCTTCGTCTTGTGGTGGCGTAGTTCCAGGTGGACTTGTGTCAGACTCACCTTGAGGACGTCCATGTCCTGTGTTGGACAGACTGACTGGGTATGAACAGATCATCTGCAGGTGGATGAGGAGGAGGAGGAGGCGGCAGAGCGAGCAGGCCGACACATGCATGGTTCCTGTCCTTCGTTCCTTCCACGGGACCTGTTATTCTTCTTCTTCTGTGGGTGGACCTGTTCTTCTTCTTCTTCTGTGGTGGCTCTTCTTCTTCTGTGGTGGCTGTGGTGTCCACAGCTGCTCCCTCTGCTCTTTTATACTTCAGTCTGACTCACATCCTTCTGCCAAACAAACCGGCGTGCATTCCTGACACCTCGCACTGATAACGCCGCTGTCCCGGAAAACTGCTCCTTTTAAAGATATGGGTTCATTCGTATGACACGATGGACACGGGCCCCGCTTCCTCTGTTTCAGAAACATACTCACACTAACCCCCCCCCCCACCACAGGAGTTGTCACAGAGTCGACCTGCAGGTGTGACCGTGTTACTAAATCGATGCTGCGTACGTGGATGGAGACACCAGAGTGCATGATGGGAAGGGATGAAGGGATGTGGGAGGAGCCTGAAGGGAGTGGAAGGAGCTTGGACATTTGACCTGTGGACCTGAGGATCTGACTCCCGCCTCCACAAGGATGGGGGAGGAGCCTGAACCTGTGACCTGGGGATCTGACTCCGCCTCTACAGTCCATCATCACATCTTCATCATCATCATTGTTATCATCATCTTCATCATCGCATCTTCATACAGTGTCAGGTACTTGTTCAGAAACCCCTCATATGCCTCATTAACATTTCCATCACACACTCCAGTCCATTCTTCTGTGAGGAGGTCCTTCCAGAACTGATCTACAGTTTCATCAGTTCTCACTCGTACTTGCCTCTAAACTTCTTCCTCATTCTTCATCTCCATATGACAGCCAAATGCCACAAATAAGATAAGACAGATAAGAAATCCTTTATTTGGCCCACAATGGGGAAATTCCAGTGTTGCACACTCATTATAGGACAGTGCAGAAAAAGTCACACAGAAGGTTTTAAAAAGTAAATAAAGATGTGCATGCATTAAAAAAAAAAAAAAAGTACAATATGGATACAAATAAATAAAAGTGTCCGTTTTGTGTATTGCAAATGGGATTATTGCACCAGGTTAAAAGTGTTCATTGTAGAGTCTAACAGCAGCAGGAAGGAAAGATCTGCGAAACCTCTCTTTCACACAGCGAGGTTGGATCAGTCTGTCACTGAAGCTGCTCTCCAGAGCTGACAGAGTCTCCTGCAGGGGGTGGGACTCATGGTCCAGCATGACCTGAGTTTGGCCAGGACCCTCCTGTCCCCCACCTCCCGAACCAAGTCCAGAGAACAGCCCAGGACTGAGCTGGATTTCCTGATGATCTGTCCAGCTTCTTCCCTCCCTCTCTGTGATGCTGCTGCTCCAGCAGACCACACCGTACAGTACCGCTGATGCCACCACAGAGTCATAGAAGGTCCTCAGGAGTGGCCCTCTCACTCCAAAAGACCTAAGCCTCCTCAGGAGGGTAGAGACGACTCTGGCCCCTTTTGTACAGTGCGTCTGTGTGTGAGTCCAGTCCAGCTTATTGTTCAGATGAACACCCAGGTACTTGTATGAGTCCACTCTCTCAATGTCCCTTCCCTGGATGTTCACTGGTGCGGGTGGAGTAGAGTGGCGTCGACGGAAGTCCACCACCATCTCCTTGGTCTTCCCGGCGTTGAGGAGAAGATAATTCTGCTGACACCAGTCCACAAAGTCCTGCGTTAGTCCTCTGTACTCTGCGTCATTGTCGTCCGTGATGAGTCCGATGATGGCAGAGTCATCAGAGAACTTCTGAAGGACACAGCTGTCCGTGTTGTGTCTGAAGTCAGCAGTGTAGAGGGTGAAGAGGAAGGGCGCGAGCACCGTGCCCTGAGGCGCCCCCACACTGCAGGTCCGGACTTCAGACACACAGTCACGGGCTCTCACAAACTGGGGCCTGTTTGTGAGATAGTCCAGGATCCAGTCAGTCAGGTTGTAGTCCACCCCAGCATTCTCCAGCTTCACCCTCAGGAGCCCCGGCTGGATGGTGTTAAACGCGCTGGAGAATCAAAGAATAGAATCCTCACAGCGCCGCCAGGTTTCTCCAGATGAGTGAGAGAGCGGTGAAGCAGGTGGATGATGGCGTCCTCCACTCCAATGCCAGAACGGTACGCGAACTGCAGTGGGTCCATCGCTGGGCCCACAGCAGAGCGGAGGTGTCCCAGGATGAGTCTCTCCAGTGTCTTCATGAGGTGGGACGTGAGAGCCACTGGCCTGAAGCTGCTGAGGTCTGTAGCGCGCGGTGTCTTGGGCAACTGGTACCCACGCAGGAGGGTCTTCCAGAGCTGTGGTACCACCCGCAGCCTCAGGCTCAGGTTGAAGACATGCTCCATGATCCCGCACAGTTCGTTTGCACAGGACCTAAGGGAGCCTGGAGCTGATGCCCGTCCGGTCCAGCTGCTTTCCTGGGCCTGATCTTCTTCAGCTCTCTCCTCACCTGGACCGCACTGAAGGAGAGAGGTGGGCATGGCTCTGTGCAGGGGGGCAGAGGTGTTGGTGGTGATGATGTCAGCAGTGTGTCGGGGGATGGAGTGGGGAGGGTGGAGTCCGTGGGGAGCTGATGGGCCATCACAGAGGTGTGAAGAGGCGCAGGGTTGGACCATTGTCCTGACCTGAGTTGAGGGCTGGCAGGCTGCATGGGTGGAGGGGTGGGTGACAGATCAAATCTCAGAAAATGCGAGTTCAAATCGTTCACCCAACCGAGTGTCTCCCTCCGTCTGTACAGGAACGCTTTGAAGCCAGAGACTGTGCTTAGGCTTCTCCACACCTCCTGAATGTACATATACAGGTAAATGGTCGGTATATCATTTGTAATCAGCCCACTCATGACTTTATTGTCCGGTACATTTATGTAAATGTTATCAGTGAATGTGGCTTGCGGTGGAGCTCATCCCACCAGCTGACTTATCACTGGGTGTAAACCCTGCTGTAGAATGTGCCCCCAAAAATCAGATGTCACACTATGTGTAGATACTTTGAACAGATTTCTGTTACAGTCTCTACAGAGAATATAGGTTTTATTTTCACCTCATCTATTCATCGGTTCTTTCCACTTTGTCCTTAAACAGTTCCATGTCTGACCCTGGAGATCTGGACATGAATGAAACAACAGTATTATGCATCCTCTTATGTCAAATTCCACAGTTATACTTCCATTCCATTGTCCGATTGCAGTCGTCATATTTTCAACTGGTCTACATTCATATTACTGTCACAAAATAAGGACACTTCCCCCTCCTCTCTTATTGTTTCAGTTGACATAATACAATCAGAACCATCCATATGAAAATCAATACTTTTCTCTTGTTCACAACCATGTTTCTGAAAGGGCTATGACTTAAACTTATGTACAAAATCCTTGATCTGATTGAAATTTGCAGAGACTTCTGCAATTCAAATGTATGAATGAAAAATGTATGACCCAAATCAACGCTGTTATTTCATTGATCCTCAGTGTAGTATTCACATGTATCACATATGGAATTAACACATGGTGTTCAGGATCCACCTCAAGTTCAAAATCATGAAGTTATAATCAGTGTAATCAAACCTCCAAAACGTTGGAGGTGATGGCGAAGTCATGTGCTTTAGATGACCCCAGTGTCTGGAAGGCTTCCAGCTTCACCTCCTCTTCAACCGTTTTCTTCTTCTTCTCCCTCTTCGTACTTTGTTCAGAAGGCTCAGCAGTGCCTTTACTCCAGACATCCTCTCCTTTGTCGGGTTCGTGCCCCTCCCACCCGGCAGCCTTCAGTGTGGACTCCAGGTCGGACTCTCTGGGCATCATCTCCATGGTAACGCCATAGTCGTGCAGCCCCTCTGCTGCGTGCCAGGGAAACCCCAAACATCCTCAGCTTTCCTCCTGCCTCTGTTATCTTCAGCCTTGCAGGAAAAAGCCCAGGCGCTTTGATCCCTCTCTCCTTCAGCTGCTTTCGGTCATCCCTGTATTTGCCCTCTCCTGAAACACTTTGGTGGTGAGACCTTCATCTAAATAAATCCAGGTGTTGTTCTCCAGCTGAATCTCCTTTTTCCCCCAAGCAGCCCAAAGCACCATCTGTCTCACCTTATAACTTTGGAAACAAACTCAAATGGATCTGGGTTTGTTGCTGTTGCCCTGGATCAGCTGTCCAGAACGGTGTGCACTGTCCATCGGTATGACCCCCTCAGTTTTCCATGTCTCTGAAGGCCTTTTCCACAAACCCCATCAGCTCACTTCCCTTTTCAGGCACTGCATAAATTGTCAGATTCTTCCTTCTGGATCGTCCCTCACAGTCCTCACATCTTCCACCAAATCCTTTTGAATACGAAGGCTATGATTCAGTACCTTTGACAAGGGGACTTCCTGGTCTTCATTTACTGCAATCCTTGACTCCACTTCATTCTTCCTTTTATCCAGCTCCTAGATTTTTTTCTTAATCTCACTTATGTCCTTCTTCACCACAGCAAAATTTCGAGCAGTTTCCTGATGGAATTCTTTGATTTCTCTCAAAATTTGTCTGAGTCCTTCCAGGTTTCCTCCTCAGACACCAGTCAGTTGTTTGGCGTTCTCTTTGTGTAGATGTTTTCCTCTTAGGCTTCAGTTTTCTTCTTATTCTCAGCTTTTTTCTACAGGGGTTGGACAAAATAATGGAAACACCTTCACCTCAAGATGATAATGCCCCAATCCATACAGCTAGAATTGTTAAAGAATGGCATGAGGAGCATTCTAATGAAGTTGAGCATCTCGTATGGGCCGGCACAGTCCCCAGCCCTCAACATTATTCAGCATTTATGGTCAGTTTTAGAGATTCAAGTAAGACGTCGATTTCCACCGCCATCGTCTCTAAAAGAGTTGGAGGGTATTCTAACTGAGAATGGCTTCAAATTCCTTTGGAAACAATTCACAAGTTGTATGAATCAATACCTCGGAGAATTGAGGCTGTAATTGCCGCAAAAGGCGGACCTACACCAATTAAATTATATTTTGTTGATTTTTAAGGTGTTTCCATTATTTTGTCCAACCCCTGTATAGCTACAGAAACGGTATCATTTAATACACCACTATATTATCGGCTGTCAATTATTGGAACTTTACCAGTATTTTCGTAGCTGTTTATAATTATTGCTCTCTGGCAACTATCTGATCACAGTGCCATCATCATCATCATCATCATCATCATCATCGTCATAGAAACCCAAACTAAAACCAGCTTTTGGACCAAACACAAACCTGAACCAGAACCACACAGACTCTAATATTCACATGACAGTCCACACAAACGCCTTTGGAAGATTCATGAATATTTGATTCCATCTCTGGAAGCAGATCGGACTAAATCCATTTAAATTTGACACATTCCACCTTGGGTTAAAATTTTGTCATTTTCAGTTCCAATTTGCAGAACAGAAAATTACATTCTGGTTTTGTATTTCGTGTCTTTTCTTTTTAACCCATCACCTGGTCTCTCTGTGGTACCAGTCATCCACTTCCTGTTTGTGTTCTTTTTTCAGTCGTCCTTCAGGATCTTTTCAGTATCAGACTGTGTTTTTCTTTGTTGTGTGACGTCATGTGTTTGTTTATTCTCTACAGACCTAAAGGTTCACCTTCTGTCCACGTCTGTATTTATAAAGTCCTGGTCTAAACCACAGTGAACTGTCCAACTGAACAGGAGTCTACAGAAACTGTCCATTTGACTGGACGTGTGCCATGATGAAGACGAACTGAAAACCCCAGAGGGAATGTGTGGAGTCCACTGGACAATGACACTGATCCACACAGAGTTTTGGGGGGTGGGGGTGGGGGGGTGGTCAAGGGAACGGCCTGTGTCCTGGGGGGTGGAGCTGTGTCCTGGGTGGACACTGTGGAGCAGGTGGGGGTGAGTAGAGGACATTGTCCAAGCTGACATCCCTCGTGGACACCAGCTGTGACCCACCTCATCAGAGCATGGAGGATCTGAACAGAACCTTCAGGTTCAGACTGATTCACCACAGACTGAACACCAGTAGAACCCAGTCCTGGACCTGTTCTGGACCGTCTGACATTCTGCACATCCACTGTTTTAATTATGGACATAGTCTGTAGAGTTTGAACTTTATTATTATTATTATTATTATTATTATTATTATTATTATTATTATTATTTTGTATTGTTTGTCTTTATGCTGCACATTTTTCTTGCACTTTATTCTGGGACTGCCTTGACCAGTGAATTTCCCCCAGTGTGATTTACTCTGGTCTAATCGAATCGAATTGAATCGAATCCTCCTTGAACTGCCACCTTATTGTGGTGGGGGAGTTTGAGCACCCGAATGATCCCAGAAGGTCTGTTCTCGGGGGCTTTATGCCCCTGGTAGGGTCTCCCATGGCAAACAGGTCCTGGGTGATGGGCCAGACTAAGAGCAGTTCAAAAGTCCCTATGAGAGAGAGACAGCAAAGGACCATGACATCGCCCGGCACGGCACAGCCAGGGCCCCACCCTGGAGCCAGGCCTGGGGTTGGGGCTCGTAAGCGAGCGTCTGGTGGCCGGGCCTATGCCCATGGGGCCTGGCCGGGTTCAGCATGAAGGAGCGACGTGGGCCCACCCTCCAGTGGACTCACCACCCATCGAGGGAGCCGTAGGGGCCAGGTGCATTGTGGATCGGGTGGCAGTCGATAGCAGGGGGCTCGACGACCTGATCCCCAGACACAGAGTCTGGCTCTTGGGACATGGAATGTCACTTCAATGGGGGGTAAGGAGATGGAGCTGGTGAGGGAGGTTGAGAGATACCGTCTACATCTAGTTGAGCTCACCTCCACACAGCTGGGCCTGGAACCCAAACCCTCCAGAGGGGCTGGACTCTCCACTTCTCTGGCGTTGCCTGCGGTGAGAGGCGGTGGGCGGGTGTGGGCGTGGTCATAGCCCCTCAGCTCAGCCGCCATGTGTTGGAGTTTTCCCCGGTGAACCAGAGGGGTGGCGTCCCTGCCCTGCGGGTCAGGGACAGGTACCTACTGTGTTTTCCGGCCTACAGGCCGAACAGCAGTGCAGAGTACCCAGCCTTCTTGGAGTCCCTGGAGAGGTTACTGGAGGGTGCTCCGACTGGAGACCTCCATTGTTTCCTGGGCAACTTCAATGCCCACGTGGGCAACAACAGTGAGACCTGGTGGGCGTGATGGGTAGGAACGCCCCCCGATCTGAACCTGAGTGATGTTTTGTTATTGGACTTCTGTGGTTGTCAGTTTGTCCAGAACAAACACCACGTTCGAAACACAAGGATGGTCCAGAAGTGCAGCTTGGCACCAGGACACCTGGGCCAGCAGGTCAATGATTGAACTTTGTTGTTGTGTCATCTAGACCTCCGGCCGTGTGTTTTGGACACTCGGGTGAAGAGAGGGGCGGAGCTGTCAACCGATCACCACATGGTGGTGAGTTGGATCCACTGGTGAAGGTGGAAACCGGACCGACTCGGCAGGCCCAAACGTGTTGTGAGGGTCTGTTGGGAACGTCTGGCAGAGTCCGATGTCAGCGTGGTCTTCTTCAACTCCCACCTCTGGGGGAGCTTCTCCCAGATCCCAGGGGAGGCTGGGGACATCAAGTCCCAGTGGACCATGTTCTCTACCTCCATTGTCGAAGCAGCTGCTTGGAGCTGTGGTCCAGGGTCTCCGGTGCCTGTCGTGGCGGCAATCCCTGAACCCGGTGGTGGACCCTGGAAGTAAGGGATGCCGTCAACCTGAAGAAGGAGTCTGATGGAGCCTGGTTGGCTCGTGGGACTCTGGAGGCAGCTGATGGGTACCGGCAGGCCAGGCATGCCGCAGCCCGAGCAGTTGTGGAGGCAGAAACTCAGGTCTGGGTGGAGTTTGGGGAGGCCATGGAGGAGGACTATCGTTCGGCCTTGAGGAAATTCTGGCAACCGTCTGGTGGCCTCAGGAGGGAAGCAGTGCACCACCAACACTGTTACAGAGGAAGTGGGGAGAGCTGACCTCCACTGGGGTGGTGGTCGGACGGTGGTAAGAAATACTTCGAGATCTCCTCAATCCCACTGTCACAGCTCTTCCTTACGGAAGCAGAGGCTGAGGTCTCCAGAGGTGGACTGGTCCAGGTCTCAGAGGTGGACTGGTCCTAATCACCAGGTGTTGGACAGCTCCTCGGTGGCAGAGCACCGGGGGTGGATGAGGTTCATCCTGACTACCTTCATCTCGGATGTGCCAGGACTGTCTTGGTTGACTCGTCTCTGTAACATGGTGTGGCAGTCGGGGACAGTCCCTCTGGACTGGCAGACCGGGGTGGTGGTCCCCCTTTATAAGAAGGGGGGACTGGAGGATGTGCTCCAACCACTAGGGGTGATCCCACTCCAGCCTCCCAGGGAAAGTCTATTCCAGGTACTGGAGAGGAGGATCTGACCCATAGTTGAACCTCGCAAACCATGGTCACATCCCACACGCAAACTTCTACATTGTGCACACAAATTAGTACACGCAAATTGGGATCTTGGTAGATCCGGCCCAGTGTGTGTGAGACATGTGGACCACAAGGACAGACACACAGAGTCCACGTTTATGCAAAATACAGTTTTACTACAATAAACATTTGATTACAAGCAACTCTACTGTATCCAACAAGAAGAAGACAATAAATAAATAAATAAATACATTTTATAATTTAATAAGAGCTCACATTTGAAAAAAGGAAAAGCACAGTTCTGAAGGAGAGACGAAGAGAAGAGTCAGTGGAAGCTTTGAGTCCTGGACCCGAACCCCAACACACGGAACCGCTCCACCTGTGGACGTGGAACCCCTCCACCTGTGGACGTGGAACCCCTCCACCTGTGGACGTGGAACCCCTCCACCTGTGGACGTGGAACACACACTCAGGTTCTAATCCATGTACTCATCACATCAGTGTGGAACAGGACTGTCAGACCCAGTTCAGTTCAGGGCCACATGTGGTCTGAAGTGGACCGGACCAGTCCAATAAGAACAGTAATACAGACATAATGTCAAGTCCAAATTGTCATCACATTAAACCAGTGGTCTACAAACTCCTGTTCTTTCAGGTTCCACATTCAGCCTGATCTGATCTGCAGTGGACCCAACCAGTCAAATAAGAACAGAACAACCTGTAAATAATGACAACTGACCATTTATGTCTGTGTTTGAGTGAAAAACCCCCACTATATTAAGAAAATACTTACTTACAGAATATTATTTTGGTTCAAACCCAACCAAGGAACTCCCATCTGCTTCTCCAACAGTAAAAAGTGCTTTTAGGATGCTTCAACACTGAATAAAATAGTCTGAAACAATTATACATAAAATATAAACAAAAAAGAAAAACAAAAATGAACCTCCACAATATCTGCATTTGAATAAACACCTAAAAATATTGATACAGTACTTTTTAATATTGATACAGTATTGTGAAAAAACTGCTCTTATTGGTCTACAGCAGGGGGTCAAACTCCTGTTCTTTCAGGTTCCACATTCAGCCTGATTTGATCTCCAGTGGGCCGAACCAGGAAAATAAGGACAGAAGAACCTATAAATAATGAGAACTCGTCAAACCAACATGTCAAACCGTCCGGCGCCTCAGGAGGGAAAGCAGTGCACCACCAACACTGTTTACAGAGGAAGTGGGAGGAGCTGACCTCCACTGGGGGTGTGGTCGGATGGTGGAAGGAATACAGGGAGGAGCTCCTCAATCCCACTGGCACGTCTTCCATGGAGGAAGCAGAGGCTGAGGTCTGAGGTGGACTGGTCCAGGTCTCAGAGGTGGACTGGTCCAGGTCTCAGAGGTGGACTGTCCAGGTCTCAGAGGTGGACTGGTCCAGGTCTCAGAAGTGGACTGGTCCAGGTCTCAGAGGTGGACTGGTCCAGGTCTCAGAAGTGGACTGGTCCAGGTCTCAGAGGTGGACTGGTCCAGGTCTCAGAAGTGGACTGGTCCAGGTCTCGGAGGTGGACTGGTCCAGGTCTCAGAAGTGGACTGGTCCAGGTCTCAGAGGTGGACTGGTCCAGGTCTCAGAGGTGGACTGGTCCAGGTCTCAGAAGTGGACTGGTCCAGGTCTCAGAGGTGGACTGGTCCAGGTCCAGAGGTGGACTGGTCCATCACCCAGGTGGTTGGACAGCTCCTCGGTGGCAGAGCACCGGGGGTGGATGAGGTCCACCCTGAGTCCCTTCAGTCTGTGGATGTGCAGGACTGTCTTGGCTCACACATCTCTGTAACATGGTGTGGCAGTCGGGGACAGTCCCTCTGGACTGGCAGACCGGGGTGGTGGTCCCCCTTTATAAGAAGAGGGACCGGAGAATGTGCTCCAACCACAGGGGGATCCCACTCCTCAGCCTCCTGGGGAAAGTCTATTCCAGGTACTGGAGAGGAGGATCCGACCGATAGTTGAACCTCGGATCCAGGAGGAACAATGCGGTTTTGGTCCTGGTCCTGGAACACTGGACCAGCTCTATACTCTCCATCGGGTGCTCGAGGGTTCATGGGAGTTCGCCCAACCAGTCCACATGTGTTTTGTGGATCTGGAGAAGGCGTTGAACCGTGTCCCTTGTGGTATCCTGTGGGGGGTGCTTTGGGAGTATGGGGTCCAGGGTCCTTTCCTAAGAGCAGTCCGGTCCTTGTATGACCGAAGCAGGAGCCTGGTTCACAGTAAGTCAGACCTGTTCCAGGTGCATGTGGGACTCCAGCAGGACTGCCCTTTGGCACCGTTGTGTTCATGATTTTATGGACAGAATTTCTAGGTGCAGCCAGGGACCGGAGGGGATCCGGTTTGGGCCAGAGGGGGTCCGGTTTGGAGACCACAGGATTTTGTCTCTTCTTTTTGCAGATGACGTTGTCCTGTTGGCCTCATGGAACCTGGACCTTCAGCGTGCACTGGGGCGGTTTGCAGCCGAGTGTGAAGCCAGTGGGATGAGGATCAGCACCTACAAATCTGAGGCCATGGTTCTGGACCAGATAAGGTGGTCTGCCCTCTCCAGGTCGGTGGAGAGTGTCACATCAGCCTCCAGACATTAGTCTGGCTTTGTCTGTCTTGTCTGTCATTTCCTGTCTTATTTTGTTAAGTCCTCCTCATGTGTCATGTCTGGTGTCTTTACTTCCTGTTCCATTACTCCCACCTGTGTGATTACCTGTCCCCGCCCTGATTTGTTCCACCTGTGTCTGGTTTTCTCCCCTCCCTCTTGTGTATTTTAGTCCTGTGTTTCCCTCTGTCCTGTGCCAGTTCGTATTCTCTTCTGTGTGATACTTTCCAGTGTTTTTTGGATCCTGTCTGTTTGACTGTTTTTGACCTGGATTGCCTTTTTGACTCCTGGCTTTTGCCTGACCCTTGTCTGTGCCTCTGCCTCCAACGATTCCACATGTGTTTGACCTTCAGTCTGTATTTCTGCTACGTGAGCCTGCCTGTTCTTATGTCCTGTTGTCTTTCCGTTTGCGTCTCTGTGTATGACCTGGTTTGGACTCTGACTATTCTCTGCTTTCCCCTAGTCGGGTTACCGACGCGTGTTACCGGTCCGGACTGTGAAGTCCAATTTCCGGTCCTGTCTCTGGATCCAGTGAAGTCCTGTGAGTCTGGGACTCAGTGCCTTCAAGGATCTGCTTATTTATATTGTCAGTGATTGTCAGTTATTATTGTGTTTAATAAACACTGTGAACTTTTACATCTGTCTCCGGGTCTTGCAATTGGGTTCAGTTTCCGTACTCAGACCATTACAGAGAGTCTTTGACCCCAGTGGAGGAGTTCCAGTATCTGGGTGTGGTTCACAGTGAAGGAAGGATGGAGTTTCAGATTGACAGGTGGGGTGGGTGCAGCGTCTGCAGTGGTTTTATGGGTCTGCTGTGGTTCAGAAGGAGCTGAGCCCAAAGGAGAAGCTCTGGATTTACCCTCAGTCTATGTTCAGACCCTCACCTGTGCTCAGGACCCAAAGGACCAGATCATGGATACAAGCGGTCCAAATGAGTTTCCTCCATAGGGTGGGTGGGTCCACCCTTAGGGATGGGGGAGGAGCTTAGTCACCAGGAAAGAGCTCAGAGTAGAAGCCGCTGCTCCTCCACACTGGACACTCTGGAGACACTATGTCTGTGGACTGGACTGGGAACGCCTCGGGGTCCCCCCAGAAGAGCTGGAGGAGGGGTCTGAGGAGAGGGAGGAGTCTGAGGACGAGGGAAGTCTGGGCATCCCTGCTTAGACTGTTACCCCCACGACCCGGCCCCAGGATAAAGCTGATGGATGGATGGATGGATGGATGGATGGATGGATGGAGGATGGATGGATGGATGGATAATTCAAGACTGTGGAATTTTTACACTTTGTAAATTCATCCCAGGGGTCAGATTGGAACCTTGGGGGGGACGCATTTGGGCCCCGGGCCTCATGTTTGACACCCCTGCATTAAATTGTCCTTTAAAACAACATGAATAACATGCACAACCTAACGTTTCTTTAAAAAAAAATAAATGCAATTGAACTAATATTCAGCCTCAGTTTATTATTTCCACATGTTCAATTCTGTCGTCCAGACCAGTGGATCTACAACACACATTTAAGAACAGACTGAATATTAGAAACTATTCCACTGGTTCAGATGAAGACAGTTCAGGTTCATATTTGGTCCAGAATATTTGCAATTTTATGAATGATAGGTTCAAGGTTCCAGGTTGCTTTCTTTCTACCTGTGGGTAGGTTGTTTGCAGACATAGTGATTGCATTTGGTATTTCAAACAAAACACACATTGAAGCTGTTCGGCAGGTACTGGGATCGAGTGTCCAGACAAAAAGTGTTCAGTGTTCCACCGTTCACAGAACAGCAGCATGGATAAGGAAAAGACTAAAAGAAATAAATAAGAGCAAATAAATAAAACAAGATGCAATAAAAAACAATCAAAACCAGAGAAGATAAAAAACAGTTTCTGGGATAAAAACCAGGATAAGAACATAAAATGTAAAAATTAGAAGTCACAATAATAATAAATAGAGCAAAGAAATAGAATAAATAACTGAAATAAGTAAATAAAGTGAAATGTCATGAAGGAACAAAGCTGTTTTAAACACTGTAAAATAAAATAAAAATTTAAAAAAAATCTGTAATTTAACAGAATTTTCACTGTTTATTTGATAGATTTTTCCTGTATTTTTTCAGATCCAGGAAAATATCAATGAAATGACAAAAACAGACTGTGATTTGACATGTCAAATATAAAGTAACATGAAAAAACTGTAACTGTGAATAACCAAAAATTTCCATTTTTTTTTAAAGATTTGTTTTCTTTTTTCACAGAAAAATACAGTTAAAATACATTTGCAAATGTATCATAATTCACAAATATTTATTTTCTGTTTATGAGATTAAACTATTAAGTTAAAGTTTAATAGTGTGAAAAAAATAAATAAATAAATAAAAAATAAAACCAGATAAAATTACTGACAGTTAACGGTAACAGAAGTATTAGTTCTGTCAGTTGAACCAGACGTGTTGTTCATTGACAAATATCTTGTGTAATTACAGGAGGTTTCACAACAAACTGTTGAATAAATGTATTTTTGTGAATGTATGACATGTATAAGCACTGATAAACTGTCCAAATACAGTTTTTATCAGTGGATTGGACAACTGAGTCTCACTGAAAATTATTTATATATATATTTATAGGGAATTGGATTGTTTTAATACATGTAAATATTCTTTATTAAACATTAAAAAGTCAAAAAAAAAAGTCAAAAAAAAAAAAAAGCAAAATCTCATGTAAAGTTAGGGCAAAAAACTGTGTTGTAATTATGAAAATTACCATATTTTATGAGATGGCTGTTTTCTGTTATTTAACTGTAACTATAACTTTTTTTTTGGCGCCCCAGCTGCCGGAATAATACTGTTTTTTTGGTGTGTTTTTTTTACACAGTGTAACGCTGTGTCCTGCACCTTGGGACCTAAAAACCTCCGTCCAGAGGAAAGGAGCTGAATTCTTTTTTTTTAAATGGAAATGTTCTGGTTCTTCACAGTTCCAGTTCTTTTCCTGTTGTTTTATCTTTGACATGTCAAATCACAGTCCTGTTTGTGTCATTTCATTCAAATTTTCCTGGATCTGAAAAATACAGAAAAATCTGTCAGATAAACAGTGAAAATTCTGGTACATGACAGATGTTTTTTTTACAGTGTGTCCTAAATCTACAGCTGGGTTCCCACTGGGATGTTTTTCTGTTCTTAGGCTACATTAACATGCGTGTGTGCGCGCGCCTGTGCGTGAGCGTGTGCGCGTGTCCTTCCGGTACCTCAGCATCCCAACCCGCTGAACGAACCGATCCTCTCCAGCCGAACCACGAAGCAGCTCCTCATGCCGCCCTTCTTGGACCTGGTCCAGGACCGCTTGGTGGTCCTCATCAGGTCCTTGAACAGACGCGCCAGCAGGTCTGCTCTGTCCGGCGCCGAGTTCCCGGTGTCCGTTATGGGCTCCGTTACGGTGTCCCACCGGAACCGACCCCCCTCCGGAACCCCGAACACCGACCTGTCCGCGCGCTCATCCGCCGCGTCCGCGTCCTCCGCGTAAAAAGGTCCAGGGTTCAGTTCCTCCTCCAACAGCTGCTTCAAACTCTGAGCAAAAAAAAAAAAAAAGGAAGGAAAATCTGAGTCAGAAGAGTTGGACTGAGAAAAGACATGGCATGTCTGGAGCTGGTTTCATTTTTTTTGTTTCACTGAAATTAAGGATCTGAATTGTTTGTCTCTGAATTCAACTTATTCATAATTTAGAATAAAAAAATAATTCAGGTGCAAAAAAATTCAGATACTAATTTAGTGAAAAAAAAAATCAGTGCTAGAAATTCACTGTCTTTTATAATTCACAGTCTGAAGACCCAGATTACCCCATAAACAAACAACAGCATCAGCTGTGTGTGGTGTGTGTGTGTGTGGTGTGTGTGTGTCTGTGTGTGTGTCTGTGTTGTGTGTGTGTGTGTGTGTGTGTCTGTGTGTGTGTGTGTGTCTGTGTGTGTGTGTGTGTGTCTTGTGTGTGTGTGTGTGTGTGTGTGTGTGTGTCTGGTGTGGTGTGTGTCTGTGTGTGTGTGTGTGTCTGTGGTGTGTGTCTGTGTGTCTGTGTGTGTGTGTCCTGTGTGTGTGTGTGTGTGTCTGTGTGTGTGTGTGTGTGTCTGTGTGTGTGTGTGTCTGTGGGTGTCTGTGTGGTGTGTGTGTGTGTGTGTGTGCGTGTGTCTGTGTGTGTGTGTGTGTGTGTCTGTGTGTGTGTGGTGTCTGTGGTGTTGTGTGTGTGTCTGTTTGTTTGTTTGTTTGTTTGTTTTCTTACCTGTAAATCTGTGGACACTGGTTTGGCTGTAATGCAGCTCAGCACAACGAGCACAGACACACAACACACACACACTCCACTGGACATGGTCTGTTCTGGGGGGGGGTCCCTCTGGTCAGTGGGTCAGATGTGGACTGGTGCTTCTATGTCTGGTCCTGGTGTGGTCCTGGTCCTGGTGCTGGTCCTGGTGCTGGTCTGGTGCTGGTCCTGGTGCTGGTCCTGGTGCTGGTCTGTCTGGTGTCGTGGTGCTCCTCCAGTGCAGCCTTTATATGAGCGCTGCTTCCGTCACTAACCCTGGGAAAACTAACGAGGCGTGACTAACGCTCCTGTGACGAAACTGGAAACGGACTGAAAGAGACTGAAAGTCCTGGACTCAGTGAAGGACACCTGGGACCAGGACCAGGACCAGGACCAGGACCAGGACTAGACTAAGATTTGGACT
>NW_021941741.1:0-25000 GCF_902148855.1 Sphaeramia orbicularis
GGTACCTGTCTGGAACTGGTTTGGCCCAGCTCACAGTTGGTACCTGTCTGGAACTGGTTTGGCCCAGCTCACAGTTGGTACCTGTCTGGAACTGGTTTGGCCCAGCTCACAGTTGGTACCTGTCTGGAACTGGTTTGGCCCAGCTCACGTTGGTACCTGTCTGGAACTGGTTTGGCCCAGCTCACAGTTGGTACCTGTCTGGAACTGGTTTGGCCCAGCTCACAGTTGGTACCTGTCTGGAACTGGTTTGGCCAGCTCACAGTTGGTACCTGTCTGGAACTGGTTTGGCCCAGCTCACAGTTGGTACCTGTCTGGAACTGGTTTGGCCCAGCTCACAGTTGGTACCTGTCTGGAACTGGTTTGGCCCAGCTCACAGTTGGTACCTGTCTGGAACTGGTTTGGCCCAGCTCACAGTTGGTACCTGTCTGGAACTGGTTTGGCCCAGCTAGCAGTTGGTACCTGTCTGGAACTGGTTTGGCCCAGCTCACAGTTGGTACCTGTCTGGAACTGGTTTGGCCCAGCTCACAGTTGGTACCTGTCTGGAACTGGTTTGGCCCAGCTTCACGAGTTGGTACCTGTCTGGAACTGGTTTGGCCCAGCTCACAGTTGGTACCTGTCTGGAACTGGTTTGGCCCAGCTCACAGTTGGTACCTGTCTGGAACTGGTTTGGCCCAGCTCACAGTTGGTACCTGTCTGGAACTGGTTTGGCCCAACTCTACGAGTTGGTACCTGTCTGGAACTGGTTTGGCCCAGCTCACAGTTGGTACCTGTCTGGAACTGGTTGGCCCAGCTTCAGCAGTTGGGTACCCTGTCTGGAACTGGTTTGGGCCCAGCTCAGCAGTTGGTACCTGTCCGGGAACTGGTTTGGCCCAGCTCACAGTTGGTACCTGTCTGGAACTGGTTTGGCCCAGCTCACAGTTGGTACCTGTCTGGAACTGGTTTGGCCCAGCTCACAGTTGGTACTGTCTGGACTGGTTTTGGCCCAGCTCACAGTTGGTACCTGTCTGGAACGGTTTGGCCAGCTCACAGTTGGTACCTGTCTGGAACTGGTTTGGCCCAGCTTAGAGTTGGTACCTGTCTGGAACTGGTTTGGCCCAGCTCACAGTTGGTACCTGTCTGGAACTGGTTTGGCCCAGCTCACAGTTGGTACCTGTCTGGAACTGGTTTGGCCCAGCTCACAGTTGGTACCTGTCTGGAACTGGTTTGGCCCAGCTCACAGTTGGTACCTGTCTGGAACTGGTTTGGCCCAGCTTAGAGTTGGTACCTGTCTGGAACTGGTTTGGCCCAGCTCACAGTTGGTACCTGTCTGGAACTGGTTTGGCCCAGCTCACAGTTGGTACCTGTCTGGAACTGGTTTGGCCCAGCTCACAGTTGGTACCTGTCTGGAACTGGTTTGGCCCAGCTCACAGTTGGTACCTGTCTGGAACTGGTTTGGCCCAGCTTAGCAGTTGGTACCTGTCTGGAACTGGTTTGGCCCAGCTCACAGTTGGTACCTGTCTGGAACTGGTTTGGCCCCAGCTTAGAGTTGGTACCTGTCTGGAACTGGTTTGGCCCAGCTCACAGTTGGTACCTGTCTGGAACTGGTTTGGCCCAGCTCACAGTTGGTACCTGTCTGGAACTGGTTTGGCCCAGCTCACAGTTGGTACCTGTCTGGAACTGGTTTGGCCCAGCTCACAGTTGGTACCTGTCTGGAACTGGTTTGGCCCAGCTCACAGTTGGTACCTGTCTGGAACTGGTTTGGCCCAGCTTAGAGTTGGTACCTGTCTGGAACTGGTTTGGCCCAGCTCACAGTTGGTACCTGTCTGGAACTGGTTTGGCCCAGCTTAGAGTTGGTACCTGTCTGGAACTGGTTTGGCCCAGCTCACAGTTGGTACCTGTCTGGAACTGGTTTGGCCCAGCTAGAGTTGGTACCTGTCTGGAACTGGTTTGGCCCAGCTCACAGTTGGTACCTGTCTGGAACTGGTTTGGCCCAGCTCACAGTTGGTACCTGTCTGGAACTGGTTTGGCCCAGCTCACAGTTGGTACCTGTCTGGAACTGGTTTGGCCCAGCTCACAGTTGGTACCTGTCTGGAACTGGTTTGGCCCAGCTTAGAGTTGGTACCTGTCTGGAACTGGTTTGGCCCAGCTCACAGTTGGTACCTGTCTGGAACTGGTTTGGCCCAGCTTAGAGTTGGTACCTGTCTGGAACTGGTTTGGCCCAGCTCACAGTTGGTACCTGTCTGGAACTGGTTTGGCCCAGCTCACAGTTGGTACCTGTCTGGAACTGGTTTGGCCCAGCTCACAGTTGGTACCTGTCTGGAACTGGTTTGGCCCAGCTCACAGTTGGTACCTGTCTGGAACTGGTTTGGCCCAGCTTAGAGTTGGTACCTGTCTGGAACTGGTTTGGCCCAGCTTAGAGTTGGTGTCTGGAACTGGTTTGGCCCAGCTCACAGTTGGTACCTGTCTGGAACTGGTTTGGCCCAGCTCACAGTTGGTACCTGTCTGGAACTGGTTTGGCCGGTGCTTGGGCGGTGGAAACACAAAGAACTGGGGCTAAGTGAGAGGCCCCGGCTCCGACCCAGCCCTGGAACCAGTTTGGTGGGAAAGGAGTCTGTGCGCTACAATGGTAGATGAGTGCAAGCGAGGTTGTGGGGAAAATGTGGACTGGACTTTCAGTGATGTGGGTGTACTCTATATGGACCAGTGGAATGGACTGGATAAGGCCGGACTGAAGGGGCTCTGGACCTGAAACTATGAAGAGAAGGGACACGGACAGATGGAGGGTCACATTTAAGGGAATAATGACAGGATACAGGATTATTGATCTAAACTCATATTCTGGACACATTAGATTGAAGTTGTTGGAAGTTTAAAAAAAAATAAATAAATAAAAAGCATCAAATCATTTAGGGGGGCTTAAGAATAATTTAGGGGGGCTTCAGCCCCCCTAAAATAGGCCTAGTGACACCACTGCCTGATTTTCTGATGCAACAAGATATCTAAGCACTACAATGACCCCGAAAGTTCCTTTTGTGCCTCTGTAAATCTGCCCTTTCAGCTCCTCCACTCTTCTGTCCAGTTCACTGAAGACATCTGGTCATGATGGGACAGTTCATGGTCCTGTCACTGCCACACAGTGGACACAGTACTGTGGACTAGGAACGTGGTGTCATGGTGGAGGTCAAAGGTCATGGTGGAGGTCAAAGGTCATGGTGGAGGTTAAAGGTCATGGTGGAGGTCAAAGGTCATGGTGGAGGTCAAAGGTCATGGTGGAGGTTAAAGGTCATGGTGGAGGTCAAAGGTCATGGTGGAGGTTAAAGGTCATGGTGGAGGTCAAAGGTCATGGTGGAGGTTAAAGGTCATGGTGGAGGTCAAAGGTCACCAAAATGCCTAGTTTTTTCATAAATTCATTCCATTCTGACATGAGATCAAATGTGTCCTCAGTTCTGTTCCTCTGCTCCCCTGATCCCCCCCCCCCCCCCCCCCCCTTTGGCCCTTTACAGACACAGTACAGATTCAAACATGGACAGAACAGTAGTGTGGAGGAAACACTAGCACACATTTACAAACACTAGCACACATTTACAAACACTAGCACACATTTACAAACACTAGCACACATTTACAAACACTAGCACACATTTACAAACACTAGCACACATTTACAAACACTAGCACACATTTACAAACACTAGCACACATTTACAAACACTAGCACACATTTACAAACACTAGCACACATTTAGGAAACACTAGCACACATTTAGGAAACACTAGCACACATTTAGGAAACACTAGCACACATTTAGGAAACACTAGCACACATTTAGGAGGGAATCACTAACACTTCATTCATTCATTCATTTTCTGAACCTGAGTACAGTAGTACAGTAGTACCGCAGGAGTAGTACAGGAGGCTCCTGTACTACTCCTGCAGAACTACTATACTACTCCTGCGGTACTACTGTACTACTGCAGTAGTACAATAGTAGTACAACAGTAGTACAGTACTACTGCAGTAGTACAATAGTTGGACAATAGTAGTACTACTGTACTACTGCAGTAGTACTACTGTACTACTGCAGTAGTACAGTAGTACTGCAGGAGTAGTACAGTAGTACTGTAGAACAATGACTAAATAGGCTCCATGTGATGATTGACATTCCATTTTAAAGGTGTTTAATTGTTGCTGCAGTAAATGTTATGTTAGTGTAAACCAGAGTCATTAGTTCAAATGTGTGGAATGAATCCATGACGTGAGCGGTGACATTGGACAAATGATGAAACTGGACCAACAACATCACAGTACATTATGTGGACTAGTCTGTAGGCTAAAAATGAAGAAGAAAATAAACCATTTTATGATGAAATAACATTTTATTCTCAAAACAAGAACAAGAAAAGCACTCAGAGAGCACAGACCTTCACCAAGAGAGATCTGCCCCCCCCCCACCCACCCCCCTTCATTTTGTTCATAATTTTCTTCATTTTTGGTCATTTTGTTTTTATATTTTCTTCATTTTTCTCCATTTTCTTCATTATTTTCTTCATTTTTCTTCATTGTGTTTTTATATTCATTTTTCTTAATTTTGTTCAGTATTTATATTTTCTTTATTTTTGTGCATTTTGTTCATTTTTTCCTTCATTTGTATTCATGATGTGAGTGTCCACCCACCCACCCCACCCCACCCCTGGATCACCACCAAAATTTAATCATTTCTTCCTTGTGCCAGTATCAACATTTACTGAAAATTTCATGAAAATCCGTCCATAACTTTTGGAGATATCTTGCTAACAAACAAACAAACACGCATGCACACAAAGCAAAGCAATGCAATCACAATACGTCCTGGTCGAGGAAATAAATGTGTGTAAACAAACCGAAAAAAGTTGCAACAAACACAACAGTGATTAAACACTGCAGTTACAGTAGTTAAATACCTAAAAAACTGCAGTGCAAATAAAATACTTCAAGTAACATTATAAAATACCTGATATGTCTGATGTAAACATCCAAATGATTCCACATCAGGAGTTCTCTCACTTCTACTGTGTAGAAAGCCAGCGCCTCCCCACTGACACTAAACTGACAGGCAATCAGACACTCCCTTCTTAAGAAAAAACGATAAAAATGAATTGCTCTTTACAAAGACTCGGTTCCCGTCGTTCATTTTAAAGAGCCGTTCAAAAGATTCGATTCGTTGGTGAAGGTGACATGACTCCAGCTCAGTCTGCTTTAGTCCACATCAGTGGAACTGAATTCACTCAACTCTGTTTGCAAACACAGCAGTGTGTGTAGGTGTACAGGTCTGAGACGCAGGAGTGTGAGGTGGAAACAGAAGCACCACAGAGGGTTTGGACTGACAACAGGAGCACACACACACACACACACACACACACACACACACACACACACACACACACACACAGGGGTTTTCTCTCAGACTGCAGTGGAAGCTCTTCTTCCTCTAAACCAGTTCTGTCAAACTCATGTTAGTTCAGTTCCACATTCAGCCTAATATGACCTGAAGTGGGCCAGACCAGTCAAATAATATAAGTAATAGGAGAAGAACTTTTGAGTGTAAAAAGTAAATTCTGTAATGAAAATGTTTACGTCCGCAAATTGTACTTGAACATAACATGAACAAGTATGAACAAGCTGAAAATTCTTCAGTGTAATAGGTACGATGTTAATAATATTACAGAAAAAGTCAAAATACTTTACTCGGATGGGAGCCCTCCCCAAATTTTTTTCCACGTACAAACATGAAACTTGGTCCAGACATAGGCCATGGTAGGACAAGTAAAAAAAGGACATTATGGCCCCGCCCTAAACCCAACAGGAAGCCGGCCATATTGGATGGAAGTGTGGCCCTGTAAAATCCCACCCCTCATCCTTTCATTCTCCTCCTAGGGTTTACATCCAATTTGGACCAAACTGAGTGAAAATCACCTGCACACACATGTGATCAAAAGTGATCACCTACATTTCTGATCAAATGTTGGGCGTGGCTGTGAGGAGCTGGTGATAAAGCGGTCATTTTCAGAAGTATAAAAGTGTGTGTATCTCACGGAAGGTCGTATCAAGCCCACGATACGGTGTCCTCTCACTGTCGGTGGTCTCAGCGGTCGCATGGGGAGGTGGGAGGGGCCTTAACACCACATGTGGCTTGTGGCTCAATAGGCCCTGTGCCGGCTTTACTCGGCTTGGGCCTATTGAGTCTGCAGTGGGCACATGGGGACCAAAGCACCAGTGACGTGGTCTCCTTTCTCCTCTGTCTCCACTCTCACACATATTCACATTCACAACAGTCAGACCTTTAAGAACATGTACATGACATGTGCACAAACCACAGATTTAAGAACATGTACATGACATGTGCACAAACCACAGATTTAAGAACATGTACATGACATGTGCACAAACCACAGATTTAAGAACATGTACATGACATGTGCACAAACCACAGATTTAAGAACATGTACATGACATGTGCACAAACCACAGATTTAAGAACATGTACATGACATGTGCACAGACCACAGATTTAAGAACATGTACATGACATGTGCACAACCCAAAGATTTAAGAACATGTACATGACGTGCACACACCACAGATTTAAGAACATGTACATGACATGTGCACAACCCAAAGATTTAAGAACATGTACATGACATGTGCACACACCACAGATTTAAGAACATGTACATGACATGTGCACAAACCACAGATTTAAGAACATGTACATGACATGTGCACAAACCACAGATTTAAGAACATGTACATGACATGTGCACAAACCACAGATTTAAGAACATGTACATGACATGTGCACAAACCACAGATTTAAGAACATGTACATGACATGTGCACAAACCACAGATTTAAGAACATGTACATGACATGTGCACAGACCACAGATTTAAGAACATGTACATGACATGTGCACAACCCAAAGATTTAAGAACATGTACATGACGTGCACACACCACAGATTTAAGAACATGTACATGACATGTGCACAACCCAAAGATTTAAGAACATGTACATGACATGTGCACACACCACAGATTTAAGAACATGTACATGACATGTGCACAAACCACAGATTTAAGAACATGTACATGACATGTGCACACACCACAGATTTAAGAACATGTACATGACATGTGCACAAACCACAGATTTAAGAACATGTACATGACATGTGCACACACCACAGATTTAAGAACATGTACATGACATGTGCACAAACCACAGATTTAAGAACATGTACATGACATGTGCACACACCACAGATTTAAGAACATGTACATGACATGTGCACAGACCACAGATTTAAGAACATGTACATGACATGTGCACAAACCACAGATTTAAGAACATGTACATGACATGTGCACACACTACAGATTTAAGAACATGTACATGACATGTGCACACACCACAGATTTAAGAACATGTACATGACATGTGCACACACCACAGATTTAAGAACATGTACATGACATGGACACACCCACAGATTTAAGAACATGTACATGACATGTGCACACACCACAGATTTAAGAACATGTACATGACATGTGCACAAACCACAGATTTAAGAACATGTACATGACATGTGCACACACCACAGATTTAAGAACATGTACATGACATGTGCACACACCACAGATTTAAGAACATGTACATGACATGTACACAAACCACAGATTTAAGAACATGTACATGACATGTGCACAGACCACAGATTTAAGAACATGTACATGACATGGACACACCCACAGATTTAAGAACATGTACATGACATGTGCACACACCACAGATTTAAGAACATGTACATGACATGTGCACAAACCACAGATTTAAGAACATGTACATGACATGTGCACACACCACAGATTTAAGAACATGTACATGACATGTACACAAACCACAGATTTAAGAACATGTACATGACATGTGCACAGACCACAGATTTAAGAACATGTACATGACATGTACACAAACCACAGATTTAAGAACATGTACATGACATGTGCACAAACCACAGATTTGCACCTGCTCTGAATGAATGGGAGTCAATGGGACACGCCCAGTCAGGGTCCAATGGGACCATGTCCAATATAAAGTTTGTCGTAGAGCCACAAAAATCGGTACACAGATTCATCGTCAGGAGACAGACAAAAAATATTATTATGGCCACGCCCCTAAACCAACCCAAAGTCAACCATATTGGACTGAAATTTCCAAAATGCTGAGTCTGCATTTTCGCTGACGTCCTATTTTAACTATCTCCTCCTTGGGCGTTTGGCCAAATGAGCTCAAAATCAGTGTACAGTATCTAGAGAAGTGGGGCATCAAAAGTTAGCCAAATTTTTGGGATTGGGGTCACCGTTTTTGTGCGACGAGGTCACAAACTTTGCAAAGTTTTTTTGAAAATTTACCATTACAAAAATTGCTTCAGTTCAGGCATACAAACACCGATTTGAATCAAATTTGAATCAGACGTCTATCTCCCAGGCCTACCCCCATTTATTGGAAGAAATTTTAATTTCACGCTATAGTGCCCCCTACAAAGTTACCTTTACAACAATTACTTCAGCTCGGACATAAGAACACCAATTTGGCTCAAATTTGAGTCAGTTGTCAATCTCCCAGGCCTACACCCATTCATCAAAAGACATACAATTTGGCGCTAGAGCGCCACCTACTGAATGATGGACATACTTGTACCCGTGGCGAGGGCCTTTCAATGCCACTTGTGGCTTTAATAATAATAATAATAATAATAATATTATTATTATTATTATTATTATTATTATGATTATGATTATTATTATTATATCAGTGATAGGGACCCAAACATATGTGTGCTCCTGTTTTGAGTCAAAGCCTTCTTCCTGTACCTGTGGTCGTTCTGTTGAACCCTTCTCAGATCAGAACTCTGTGTTTTTACGGTGGAGGTCGGCTTTAGAACACATACACCTGTCAGTTCTTTTGTACATGTTAATGTTGTGCAGAACTAAACCAAACCTTTGTTTCCCAGAGTGGACTCTTTTTGCTTTTTGCTAACTCCATTGGGCCTGTTTCCAGTCCGTCACACCAGGAAACAAAGGTTTGGCTTTAGACCTGGACTGTCTTTAACTTTGTGATTGACCACTGTTCCTCAGGTAAGGGACCGGAGACCCTGTATGCCGGGCAAAAGCTCAATGATAATGAATGGCATACGGTGCGTGTGGTGCGCCGCGGCAAAACCTACAAGCTAACGGTTGACGATGATGTAGCAGAAGGTACTTACCTGCATCAACTCAGTTCTTGCTTTCAAAGATGTTCTTAGTTTTTTGGTGGTTCTTCATCATGGTGCATTTGGAACCACACAACAAACGCATGTACACATGCACCTAGTAGTGAGTGGACATCCATCTAATACTGTGAATGTAATTTTCTCCTTAAATCAGCCCTTCTGTGTTAGTGTCAGACAGTGTTCTCTTTTCTTTTGGGTTGTTTTTTTTTGTCTTTCTTTTCAACCCATCCCCTTCACCCTCCCCGTCTTCAGGCCAAATGGTGGGTGACCACACTCGTCTGGAGTTCCACAGCATCGAAACGGGCATCATGACGGAGCGCCGCTTCGCTTCCAGCATCCCGTCCAGTTTCATCGGTCATCTGCAAAGCCTCAGGTACTCCCAACACTGACCACTGACCATGAACAGTAGGCTGTTCCCCAGTTAACGTCACTGGAAATGGCTTTGGAACTTCAAATTAACACCTAATAGCAGGAGTTTACAGTCAGCACCAAAAATTATCTCCAGCTGCCGGGAATTCCCAACCTGTGGTTAGAGAGCCTTTGCAATAACCCCCCCCCCCCAGCCCCTTTGACTGTGTGAGACTTTCATATGGAAAAGAATCTGCTGTGAGGTATACAGATGCAAAGTGTGGGGGTGGGGGTGGGGGTGGGGGTGTCACAGATACAGTAGTTTTCTGTTTGTAGTTGTCATCAAGGTAATTTAAAACTAGCTTTAAAATTAGTAATTGCTAATTCCATCCATCCATCCATTTTCTTCCGCTGATCTGGGGCTGGGATGCGGGGGCAACAGTCTAAGCAGGGATGCCCAGACTTCCCTCTCCCCAGACTCTTCCTCCAGCTCTTCTGGGGGGACCCCGAGGCGTTCCCAGGCCAGCCCACAGACTTATGCTGTGTTTCCACTACGTGGTATCAACTCAACTTGACTCAACTCGACTCGACTCGGCCTTTTTGCGTTTCCATTACAAAAAAGGTCCTGGAATCTGGTACCTGGTACTAGTTTTTTGGTCTCTCCTCCGCTGAGGTTCCAGGACTGGGGACCAGATACTAAAGGTGACACTGTGTAAACACTGCAGACCACTGATTGGTCAGAGTCGTCTCTGTGTCCCGTCATTTTCCAAAAACAGATGCAGAAGTTTCCAGTAAATCTGTCAGTAGGTGAATCCACATGATGACAGTCTGTAAAACTACACCATGGTTTGTCCAGGAGGTTCAGACGCAAACATTCAGCAGGAGTTTGACCAGACAACAGGCAACCAGTGAGTTTATCAGCAACTGTGAGCAGAGCACACAGAAGGAACGCACCGCATCGCTATGACGACCAGGGACTGGAAAGAGGGAGGATCTGGAATGGAAACGGTCTGGAATAGGACCTGGTACCAGAGTGGAAACGGTCTCGAATAGGACCTGGTACCAGAGTGGAGTTGAGTCGAGCCAGTTCCATGGAGTGGAAACGTGGCATTAGTCTCTCCAGTGTGTCCTAGGTCTTCCCTCAGGTCTCCTCCTGGTGGGACATGCCCAGAACACCTCCCCTGGAAGGAGTCCAGGAGGATCTGAACCAGATGTCTGATCCACCTCAGCTGGTTCCTCTGGATGTGGAGGAGCAGCGGTTCTACTCTGAGCTCCTCCCCCTATCCCTAAGGGTGGACCCAGACACTGTGTGATTTTAGAGACCATTTGTCACTGGTGCTTCTCTTTGTGGATGGGTCCAGATGTTCCTCTGATGGTGTGTGGTGCTTGGTGCAGTGGACATGGGCTAAGGAGAAGACATGAACACCTCACCACCAGCAATCATGTGTTCGCAACGAAAACTGAGCTGTTTGAAATCCTGCTCGCTCCTGGTGAGGGTATGGCACTGTCAAAGCACTGCCACGAGCCCATGGGCCTCAGATTCTCACACTGTGCATGCGCGAACACAGAAGCAGAAGTGTGAATTCCCAAGAAAATGTTTGCACAAACAAACCAAAGCATGGTTGCTAATGCTAAGCTAACAGTAGCTGTCTATTGTCCTAGTGCAGTTTATCTGTTGCATCTTCCCTCTAGTTCCCTTTGCTGTAGGACTGACAGCCCATACTGTCCACGTCTGGACAAACAACTCCTGCACCAAACACCTGGTCGTCTTTTCTTCTGTTTTGATTCCTCACAGATAATGGCACATGTTACCAAAGCAGCTCGTTGGTTTGTGTTTAGCACTACCATTTGGTGACTCACACCAATACACAATCGTCTATGCACATACGGATTCCTTGGTATTTTAATGTCGTATTTCCAGATACAACAGTTGAATGTGTGGTGCGTCCTCTGGTGTATGGTCCTACAGTGTGGTGTATCCTCTGGTGTATGGTCCTACAGTGTGGTGCGTCCTCTGGTGTATGGTCCTACAGTGTGGTGCATCCTCTGGTGTATGGTCCTACAGTGTGGTGTATCCTCTGGTGTATGGTCCTACAGTGTGGTGTATCCTCTGGTGTATGGTCCTACAGTGTGGTGCATCCTCTGGTGTATGGTCCTACAGTGTGGTGCGTCCTCTGGTGTATGGTCCTACAGTGTGGTGCATCCTCTGGTGTATGGTCCTACAGTGTGGTGCGTCCTCTGGTGTATGGTCCTACAGTGTGGTGCGTCCTCTGGTGTATGGTCCTACAGTGTGACAACAGGAATGGTGAGCCTGACTTTACCATTGATTCGCAGTTTGAGATGGAGCTGCGTGCAATGATTGAAATAATCGCACAGTGTATGGACGCCTTTAGTATCCAACATAGAGGACCCCTAATACTAATAGGGTCATCGGGGACCCCTAATTAGAGATGGGAATTGATAAGAATTTAACAATTCCCATTCCATTATCAATTTTGTTTATCGATCCAATTCCTTATTGATTCTCATTGGCTGAGGGAATAAAAGAGTACAAACAGGTGTGTTTGCATGAACTGTCTTTTATATTTCCATCTGCACAGAAAATAGAACATATACAGTATGAACTAATAATAAGAACAGATGACGCCGGGCCCGGTTCGGAGTGGGGGGGGTGGGGGCGTACAGTGACAGTGAAACTCCAGACTCTTTACTAATTCCTCTATTGCTGCATTTCTACTACGTGGAACCGGTTCGACTCTGCTCGTCTCCTGTTGTTGTGCTCCTCATTTCCTTTCCCCTACCTTCAGAAACTTGTATTTGAGGGGGTACGACGTTTGTTGCTCGCACCGGAACCGGAACTGGGCCCAGATGACAACCTGGTGTTCACTCTACATTAACAAGCGTCGCTAAGTAGTGAATCAAATACGTGACATTCCTGTAAATGAATCCCATGCTGTGGACAAATGTTTGAACAGATTGGAGGGATTCCACCTTTATTAGAAATGGAAGCTTTGACAGTGTTCTACTGGACCTGGTGTGGTCTGTTTGGACCCGGTGTGGTCTGTTTGGACCCGGTGTAGTCTGTTTGGACCCGGTGTGGTCTGTTTGGACCCGGTGTGGTCTGTCACTCGGGGGAGTTTGGGGGGGGGATTCTGTCAGAGTTCAGATGGGCTCATGTTCAGTCACTAGGGCAGAGTTGTCAAACATGTGTCCCGGGGGCCAAATGCATCCCCCCAAAGGGTCCAGTTCGGCCCCTGAGGTGTTTTTGCCTAGTGCAAAAATTCCACTGTCTTGAATTGAATTAAGCAAAAAAAAAAAAAAAAAAAAATTAGCTTGAATTAAGGAAAAAATCTTGAATTAAGCAAAAAAAAAAAATCTTCAATTAAGTAAAAAAAAAAAAAAATTCAATTAAGCCCAAAAAAATCTCAAATTTAGCAAAAAATCTGGAATTAAGCCAAAAAATCTTCAATTAGTTAAAAAAAAATTCAATTAAGCCAAAAAAAATCTCAAATATAGTAAAAAAAATCTTGAATTAAGCCAAAAAAAATTCTTCAATTAAGTAAAAAAAAATTAAACCAAAAAAAAATCTTCAATTAAGTAAAAAAATCTTTAATTAAGCAGAAAAAAAAATCTTAAGTAAAAAAAAATCTTCAATTAAGCAAAAAAAAATCTAGAATTAACAACTTCATTTTTTTCTTTGTTTTAGTGCAAAAAAAATCACATTAAATTGTGAAACTCTTTCCATTTCCAAACTCTCCTGTACCAATAAAATGTGACTAACCTGAACAAATGTGTCCAACCTGAAATGTCTGTATTAAATTCAGTCCAGTTTGAACTCTTTTCTTCCTGTTCCTCAGTGTTTAGTGTCTTTGCAGATCTGATCCAGAATGCACATGGACTAATGAGAAATGGAGGAAGAAGACTGAGAAAATTACACTACATTTTCTTACGTTTTTTATCTTAAATTTCAGTTTTTTCAGGGTTTTTTTTTTTTTGGATAGTTTAAAAATGTAAGTATTTTCATCATTTAATGTTTTTTTTATACTAAAACAAAGACAAAAATTTGCAGTTGTCATTATTTCTAGGTTCTTCTGTTTTTATTTTTCTGGTCCGGTCCACTGCAGATCAAATTTAGCTGAATATGGAACTGAACTAAAATGAGTTTGACAGCCCTGACTTCTGCTGTATTTTTGGGTCCAATCAGACCTGAAATGACCTATTGTTTTGGCTAACGTTCCTTCTTAGTAAAGCTCTTGGTTTCCTGATCAGATCTCTCATGGTTTTTGTCTTCATTTTGTGATTCTGAACCTTGTGCTCCTACATAATTAATCTTGACTTATTTCCTCATGGCCCACCCTGGAGCCCAGGGCCTCGGTGAAGGATCTCCATCTCCTGCGGTCACCAGTAGTCTTCTTTGCCTCTTGCCCTGAGGTGTTGGCGTGGGTTAGATCTTTTGTGACACCTCTTCTCCAAGACAATCATGGCTTTCCTCTTTTTCTTTTCCCCTGTGGGTTCCAGTCAAATGCTTTTCTAGTGATGGAGGTATGTGGCTTTCAGAAAGTGTGACCTATCCATCACCACTTCCTTCTTCTTATTGTCATCTCAACTGGATCCTGACTTGCTCTCTCCACCAAGGCCTGATTGCTGATCTTGTTTGGCTGCCAAATCCCTAAGATGTATCATAATCTTGTGTTGGCGAATGTCTGGAGGTTTTTGATTTCATCTTTGAGAGACCCCAAGTTTCGCATCCGTACAGGAGAATAGACTTGACGTTTGTTTCGAAGATCCGAAGTTTGGTTCTGGTATTGATGTTTTTTGCCCTCCACACTGGCTTTAGCTGTGAGAATGCAGCTGTGGCTTTCCCTGTGCGCCCCTCTATATCCTTAGATGTCCCTCCGCCGTTGCTGATGACACTCCCAAGGTAAGTGAGATCCTTCACTGTCTCCAGCTCTGTTCCTCTGCAGCACAAGGGTCTGGCTTTCCTAACTGTTTTAACCCACATCTCTTTTGTTTAAATTGCATTGATTGACAGACCCACTCGACCTGAGTTCTGTTCCAGTTTCTGTGTCTTCTCCCCCATCTGGCTGATGCTGTGGCTCAGGAGGACAAGGTCATCTGTGAAGTTGAGGTTATCTAACATGTCCATCAACGTCCACTGTACCCCTGTCCTTCCTTCCTTTGTAGTTTCCCTCATGACCCAGTCGAGTACAGTTATGAACAGTAGTGGGCTTCAGAGGCACCCCTGTGGCACTCCAGTGGTCATGTTGAAGGGTTCTGTCAGGTGTCTGCCTTCATGAGATACTTGGGCTTGGAAGTTTGTGTAGAACACTTTAATCATGCTGATGATCTTTGTGAGTATTCCATAGTGGGCAAGGATGTTCCAGAGTGTGTTCCTGTCGACTGAATTGAAGGCCTTCTCATAATCAATAAAGACCCCATACAGTTGGGAGTTGAATTCTGCAGACTGTTCCACTATGATTCTAAGGGTTGTGATCTGGTCGCTGCAGGATCTGTTTGGGTGAAAGCCTGCTTGGTTGTCCCTAAGTTTAGAGTCCATGGCGCTTGCTGTCCGGTTGAGGATTATCCTGCAGAGTAGCTTGCCGGCAACTGAGAGTGGCATTATGCCCCTCCAGTTCTTGCACTGGGTCAGGTCTCCCTTCTTTGGTAGTTTAATGGTGGTGCCTATCTTCCAGTCTGAGGGTATCTTCTCTTCTTGCCATATCTTGTTCAGCAGAGGGTGTAGGGCACTAACAGACAGCTTGTCTGCCACTTTCCAAGCTTCAGGGGGAATGCCGTCAGGGCCTGTGGCTTTACCGTTCTTTAGTGATAAGATGGCCTTGCGGATTTCTGCCTTGCTTGGTGGTCCGGTGCGTATGTCAAGTGCTTCTGGTTGAGGTTCAACTTCCGGTGGATCTGGTGGAGGTGTGTGATTTAGAATTTCCTCAAAATGTTCTCTCCAAAGGTCCATGTCCTTTGTTGAAAGTATCTTGCCTTCTTTGTCTTGCATCAGCTTGTTAGATTGCCTCCTTGTGCAACTCAAAGTTTTTGTGACTCTGTAGAGAGTTTTCATGTCCTGTTTTGCAGCAGCCTCTTCTGCTTCAGCGACAATGTCCGAGACCCACTTCCTTTTATGCCTCCTACAGCAGTCTGCGTTCTAGTCTTTTACAGCATTTGCCTTCTGGTTCCTGGTTTTGCTGTTTTCAATCTTTGCTTTCAGGTTGTGTCTTTCCTCCACCTTCTCCCACGTCTCCTGACTCATCCACTCCTTCTTCTCTCTCCTAACCTTTCTCAGAACCTCTTCACATGTGCTTGTGTAGGCTTCCTTGATGATGGACATTCGGATTCGATGTCATCATCCTTTTTCTCTTCATCATCTGAATTGTAGCGTAGAGCATCGAAGCGGTTTGCCAGGATGAGTATGAACTCTTGCTTTGTTTCCGGGTTTTTCAGCCAGCCCACATTATACTTTGTTGTCTTCTGTTGTTTCTTTCTACATGCTGCTAGCTGTATCCTGCAGGTGGCCAAGAGTAAGTGGTGGTCTGAGCCGACATCCGCGCTTCTCTTTATTCTGCAGTCTTGTAGGGTTCCGCGCCATCTTCTTGAGATTGCGATATGGCCAATCTGGTTTTCCGCAGATCCGTCAGGTGATCGCCAGGTTACTTTATGGCTCTTTGTTCTTTGTGTAGGAACAAGGTGTCGCCTATTACCAGGTCATTCATGGAGCAGAAGTCCACAAAGAGCTCTCCATTGTGGTTCATGGTCCTGACGCCATGCTTCCCCATCACTCTTTCGTTGCCACTGTCTGCTGACCCCACTTTGGCATTCATATCACCCATAAGTATGGTGATGTCCCTGTCCTTGCATGTGGCCATGGTGGCTTTCGTAGAATTCCTCTTTATCTGCTTCACTTGTGTCGTTGGGGGGGGGGGGGGGGGCATAAGCCTATAGTATGGTTGTTTGTTGACAGTGGGATGTAAACATTGCCATGATAATTCTGGCTGAGATGGATTCCCATTCCTTCAGGCGCCGTGTGCTTGACTTTGACATGAGGATTCCCACTCCTCTGATGTATGCTGGGAGTCCAGAGTATATGATGGTTTCTCCACTCTGCAGGGTTGGTTTACCACTTCCGAGCCATCTTGATTCACTTAAACCAACTATTTCAATCTTCAGCCTCTTCATTTCTGCAGCTACTTGGTGAATTCTTCCAGTTTGATGGAGGGTTCTAACATTCCATGATGCAATTCTAGTACTATATTTAGGGGACAAAAGTTTCGGTCAGTTTGACGTCATGGGCTGACCTCTGCCAGGAATGTCTTCAAGTCTATTTTCACACCTCTTCCCGCAAGCTATTCCACTGGCAGGTTGAGACCTTTTCACTGAGGTTTTGGTAATCCATTTTATCCACCTGTGGGTGATTGGCCCAGGGGCTTCCTGTGCACCTATTGGCCTCAGGGTTCGCGGATGGAATCCGCGTTACCCTGAGTTCACCCCTGCACCACGATGGGGCCCACTCAACTGCGTGTGGGGACAGCTGCAGCCGCTGCATCCCTAGGTGCTCTGATTTCACAGGGGTACATGATTAGTAAACTAACTGAAACTGAGGCCAACCTAGTTTTTCAAATATGGGGGAACTGGAGAATAAAGCTACGACCGAGTATTAGGACCACAGAAGAAAAGAAAAACACTGGGCACTACCAGAATAAAGTCATAAAATATGGAGATAAACCCTGTAATTTTATGAGAATAAAGTCGAATACAAAAAGAATCACAATGTTACACTGTAAAAAAAATCTGTAATTGAACAGAATTTTCACTGTTTATTTGACAGATTTTTCCTGTATTTTTCAGATACACGAAAATATCAATGAAATGACAAAAACAGACTGACTTTACATGTCAAATGGAAAAGAACAGGAAAAAACTGTAACTGTGAATAACCAAAACATTTCCTTTTTTTAAAAGATTTTTTTTTCTTTTTTCACAGTAAAATACAGTTAAAATACATTTACAAATGTATCAAAATTTCACAAATATTTCTTTTCTATTTATGAGATTAAACTGTTAATTTAAAGTTTAAGACTGTATAAAAAAATTGTTAATAAAATGAGATAAAATTACTGACAGTTAACAGTAACAGAAGTATTAGTTCTGTCAGTTGAACCAGACTTGTTTGTTAATTGACAAATATCTTGTGTAATTACAGGAGGTTTCACAACAAAAATGTTGAATAAATGTATTTTTGTGAATGTATAACATGTATAAGCACTGATAAACTGTCCAAATACAGTTTTTATCAGTGGATTGGACAACTGAGTCTCATTGAAAATTATTTATATATATATTTATAGGGAGTTGGATTGTTTTAATACATGAAAATATTCTTTATTAAACAGTAAAAAGTAAAAAAAAAAAAAATATATGAAAAATATCATGTAAAGTTAGGGCAAAAAACTATATTTGAATTATGGAAAATTACCGTATTTTTATGAGATGGTTATTTTTACGTTATTTAACAGTATTTTTTCGGCACCCCAGCTGAGGGAATATTACTTTTTTTTTATGATTTTTTTTTTTTTAACAGTGTATGAGAATAAATTCATAGTTATGAAAAAAAAAAACAAAACCTCATAATTTAACAAAAATGTCATTGGTTTATGAGATTGAAGTCGTCATATTCTGACAATAAAGCCATAATATTACCAGAATAATGTGTTAATTTAAACCAGGTGGTGTAAATCTGCTAATTTCCCAGAATGCAGTGGTGCCCTGCTGGTCCACAGCAGTAGTATCTGTGTTGGATAAAGGACTGGATCTGAACTAGTCTCAGTAAATCTGCTCAGTCCCAGTACATCATGCATATATTCACTGGGGTCAGTCCACGGTCTACTGGAAATGACCTTTGGATTGGGGGGGGGCACGGACTGCACCGCCTTGTACCCCCATAGTACTATAAGTAGGACGGAAACCGACGGAGCATTTCATTATATTAGAACATATTGTTGTAGTTAGTTTTACACATTTTACACAGCGTGTGGTTGTGCTTGTGTGTCGTCAAAGGTTTGCATTCCTGAACACACCAGTAACAGTACATCTCACAAAACACAGTTAATTTCGGTTCATGACTTTACCGTGTCAGACGTCTTTGTATTTTATACATCGGGTACTCTTTCCACTGTGCTCTGACTTAAACTGCGTGCCCATGCCAAACACATGACTGCTGGTGTTTCTCCACCTTCCTCCAATACTTCTGTAAAAACAGCTGTTTGGTTAAATCCGGCCTGCCCCGGGGGTGGGGGTTGGGGGTGGGGGGTCGCATAATTTAAATTAACTCACCAGTTATGTTTGGGATGGAAGGACTAACCCAGAAGAAATGAAGAATTCACCAAAAAAGAAGGGTTGAGGTTTTATAAAGTTACAACAATAGCTTGATTTCATTGCTTCAGGCAAAAATAGAAAAAGTTACAAAAAAGAAAAGAAGTCAGTTATAGACTAGTCTAACATCAAACACACTGTTCATCTCAGTCTTTGTCTCTTCTACATGAAAATCTTCTTCATTACATTTTGTAGTCTTCAGTCACTTGGAAGACTTCCCACTGTTTAGTTATTCCCCTATTTAGTTACATAAATCCAACCTTCACATATGATTGGTTTGACAGTTGTTGCTGGGTAAAACATGCCACAGTTTACACCAGGTAAGCTAATTCTAAGAAAAACCACATTTTAAAAGTTCCCCTGAGTTAATCACATCTTGGTTTGACATTTGCACCAACAGCTGAGCTTACACTGCAGAGTTCAACCACAAAGAGTTTCCGTAAATACGTCGAGTTCCAACACTTGTGCAATTCTTGACCACAGAAAGTCCCTAAATTCATAACCCAGATTAACTCAGCTCGCTTTTACCACAAAGCTGCCAGAGAAGATCTTTTTCTTAGAACCTGACCTTTTCTCCAAGTTCAGCACACACCGACCTGAAACAACCCTGATGTCTGATGGTTTTCTGACATTTTAAAGTTCAAGTCATTCAAAGTCACACCTTCAACTTCCATTTAACGTAAGATACGTCTTAGAGCATAACTGGTAAATCTAAGTGTAAATATTTGACCACTTGCCTGTTTGTGTCCTCTTCTCAGATTTAATGGAATGCTGTACATCGACCTGTGCAAGAACGGTGACATCGACTACTGTGAACTCAACGCCCGCTTCGGAATCCGGTCCATCATAGCCGACCCGGTCACCTTTAAGTCCAAGAGCAGCTACCTGAGCCTGTCCACGCTGCAGGCCTACACCTCCATGCACCTGTTCTTCCAGTTCAAGACCACCTCCTCCGACGGATTCATCCTGTTCAACTCTGGAGACGGAAACGACTTCATCGCCGTGGAGCTGGTCAAAGGGTGAGTGGACTCCTGTCCTCTTCTGAACATGGGCCCTCTATACCAGGGCTGTCAAACATGCAAATGTGGCCCCCCAAAGGGTCCAGTTCAGCCCCTGGGACATTTTTGCCAAGTGCAAAAATTCCACAGTCTTGAATTGAATTAAGCAAAAAAGAAAAAAAAAATCGAGCTTGAATTAAGGAAAAAATCTTGCATTAAGCCAAAAAAATCTTCAGTTAAGTAAAAAAAATCTTGAATGAAGTGGAAGAAAAAACAAAACAAACCCCCCCCCCCCTTAAATTTAGCAGAAAATCTTGAATGTAAGCCAAAAAAATCTTCAATTAAGTAAAAAAAAAAAAAAAAAATTCAATTAAGTAAAAAAAAATCTGGAATTAAGCAAAAAAAATCTTCAATTAAGTAAAAAAAAATCTTGAATTAAGCAAAAAAAAAAAAAATCTTCCATTAAGGAAAATTTATTTATTTTTTTTAAATCTTCAATTAAGCAAAAAACAAACAAAAAAAACTTCCATTAAGTAAAAAAAAAAAATCTTCAATTAAAAAAAATAAAATAAAATAAAATCTTGAGTTAAGCCAAAAAATTCTCAAATTAAGCAAAAAATCTTGAATTAAGCCAAAAAAAAAATCTAGAATTAACAACTTAGTTTTTTGTCTTTTTTTTAGTGCAAAAAATAATATTAAATTCTGAAAATATTTCCATTTCCAAACTCTCCTGTACCAGTAAAATGTGAATAACCTGAACAAATGTGACTAACCCGAAATGTCTAAAGAAAATTCAGCACAATTTTAATAATTTTTCTTCCTGTTCCTCAGTGTTTAGTGTCTTTGTAGATCTGATCCAGAATGCACATGGACTAATGAGAAGTGGAGGAAGAAGACTGAGAAAATTTTACTAACTTTTCTTACATTTTTTAAATTCAAATTTCAGTTTTTTCAGTTTTTTTTGGGATAGTTTATAAAAGTAAGTATTTTCATAATTTATTGTTTTTTCTCACTAAAACTAAGACAAAAAATTGGAGTTGTCATTATTTCTAGGTTCTTCTGTTGTTATTTTTCTGGTCCGGCCCACTGCAGATCAGATTTAGCTCAATATGGAACTGAACTAACATGAGTTTGACACTCCTGCTATCTGAGGGCGTTGAAGATTTCCAGGATGGTGGTTGGTCCATTTCACTGTGTGGGTGTGACTGTCCACGGTGTTTTCACTGACTTTCCAAAAAGACACATCTTTATTGCAGTAAAAATACAAAAGTCATTTCTTTGAAGTGTACCTAAGGTATAGAAGTAAACGTTTAAAGGACCCTTCCACCGGCTTCCTGAACACACCAGTAACAGTAAATGTCAAAAAACACAATTAATTTCGGTTCATGAATTTACCGTGTCAGACGTCTTTGTATTTTATACATCGGGTACTCTTTCCACTGTGCTCTGACTTAAACTGTGTGCCCATGCCAAACACATGACTGCTGGTGTTTCTCCACCTTACAAACAGCTGTTTGGTTAAATCCAGCCTGCCCTGGGGGGGGGGGGGGGGGGGGGGGGGGGGGTCGCATAATTTAAATTAACTCACCAGTTATGTTTGGGATGGAAGGACTAACCCAGAAGAAATGAAGAATTCACCGAAAAAGAAGGGTTGAGGTTTTATAAAGTTACAACAATAGCTTGATTTCATTGCTTCAGGCAAAAATAGAAAAAGTTACAAAAAAGAAAAGAAGTCAGTTATAGACTAGTCTAACATCAAACACACTGTTCGTCTCAGACTTTGTCTCATCTCATGTCCCATTTTAGTCTTCAGTCACTTGGAAGACTTCCATATTTGGTTCATAATCTCAATGACTGGTTGAACACTTGTTGAACACATGCCACAGTTTACACCAGGTAAACTAATTCTAAGAAAAACCACATTTTAAAAGTTCCCCTGAGTTAATCACACCTTGGTTTGGCATTTGCACCAACAGCTGAGCTTACACTGCAGAGTTCAACCACAAAGAGTTTCCGTAAGTACGTCGAGTTCCAACACTTGTGCAATTCTTGACCACAGAAAGTCCCTAAATTCATAATCCAGATTAACTCAGCTCGCTTTTACCACAAAGCTGCCAGAGAAGATCTTTTTCTTAGAACCTGACCTTTTCTCCAAGTTCAGCACACACCGACCTGAAACAACCCTGATGTCTGATGGTTTTCTGACATTTTAAAGTTCAAGTCATTCAAAGTCACACCTTCAACTTCCATTTAATGTAAGATACGTCTGACAGGCGCTCTGAACCTCATGTCACATCCTACTTATGATGGACGCTCCTGTGTCGACTGTTCATCTATGAGCTCATAGAACTGTTCTCCACTCATAGAACTGTTCTCCACTCATAGAACTGTTCTCCGCTCATAGAACTGTTCTCCGCTGTTTCTTCAGGTACATCCACTATGTGTTCGATCTTGGAAATGGACCGAACCTGATCAAAGGGAAAAGTGAACGGGCTCTGAACGACAACCAGTGGCACAACGTGGCCATCACACGAGACAACAGCAACACCCACACAGTGAAGGTGGACGCCACCACCACCAGCCAGAGCATCAACGGAGCCAAAAACCTGGATCTGAAAGGTACCGCTGGCATGAACCTTTGACCCCTGGAAACATCCTCACAGCTTCCATGACCTTCATTTCCATTCACATCCTTTAGTTTTCTGCCTGTTCATCTGTAGGTGCACTTCCATTCAGATTTAGACTCAAGGACATTCTGACCAACAACGGCCCCTTCTCCACCACATTCACAGGAAACTATGAACCTGGGAACAGAATCCCTGCTCATCTGTGTGGGTTGGGTTTCCACTGCTCAGATCGCAGGTTCTGTCCGTTGTGCTAATGCTGTGGTTCCGTCTCCACAGGGGACCTGTTCATTGCAGGTCTGGGTCCAGGCATGTATGGGAACCTGCCAAAGCTGGTGGCCTCCAGGGAAGGCTTCCAGGGCTGCTTGGCGTCGGTGGACCTGAACGGGCGCCTGCCGGACCTGATCAGTGACGCTCTGTTTCGTAGCGGGCAGATAGAGCGTGGATGTGAAGGTACACCGTCGCTCAAATCCGACTTTGCCTTAGACTCCTGGGGCCCAAACCCTGAGCTGAACTCCAGCTCCTCCTTCTTCCAGTTGAATGCTAACAGTAGCTCCAGAGGCCTGCAGCCCTACAGGAGCACCTCCGTCCTGCTCAGCCTACTGCTGGCATCTGTCACACAGGCTTAAACAGCGGCCAAACACCAACAAACCTACCATACCACTGTCACATTTACCACCTGTCCATCTGTCTGTCTGTCCGCCTGAGGTGGGAGGAGTTAGTCTGTCCGTCTGAGGTGGGAGGAGGAGTTAGTCTGGAGCACAAACACTGCCAGGTGCTGCTTTTGGATCCATCAGCATTTTGTAGCTTTTTTTTTTGGGGGGGGGGGGTTGTTTTTTTTACAGTTTCTACACAAATTTAACATCAGGGAATCTTCTGTTTTATGTGATGATTTAAATGTGACCAAAGCACAACAACAGCTGGTAGAAGTGGAGTCAGATCGGAAGGATGGGAGCATGTGTGGGACCGACGGGGACACGTCTGAGACCAAAGCAACAGGACGACTGTCTGAATGAGAACGGACGAAAGACTTAGGACACGCTTCCTCTACGTGGTATCGACTCGACTCAACTCAACTCCACTCCACTCCACTCGGCCTTTTTGCGTTTCCATTAGAAAAAAGGACCTGGAATCTGGTACCTGGTACTAGTTTTTTGGTCTCACCTCTGGTGAGGTTCCAGGACTGTGGACCAGATGCTAAAGGTGACACTGTGTAAACACTGCAGACCTCTGATTGGTCAGAGTGGTGTGTGTGCCCCGCCCTTTTCCAGTAAATCTGTCAGTAGGTGAATCCACATGATGACAGTCTGTAAAACTACACCATGGTTTGTCCAGGAGGTTCAGACGCAAACATTCAGCAGGAGTTTGACCAGACAACAGGCAACCAGTGAGTTTAACAGCAACTGTGAGCAGAGCACACAGAAGGAACGCACCGCATCGCTATGACGACCAGGGACTGGAAAGAGGGAGGATCTGGAATGGAAAGGGTCTGGAATAGGACCTGGTACCAGAGTGGAACCAGTCTGGAATAGGACCTGGTACCAGAGTGGAAAGGGTCTGGAATAGGACCTGGTACCAGAGTGGAAAGGGTCTGGAATAGGACCTGGTACCAGAGTGGAAAGGGTCTGGAATAGGACCTGGTACCAGAGTGGAGTTGAGTTGAATCGAGTTGAGTTGAGCTGAGTCGAGCCGGTTCCATGTAGTGGAAAGGCGACATTATACATGTGAACATTTGGACAGTGTCCTTGGTCCTTGGTCCGTGGTCCGCTGGTTCTTGGTCCTTGGTCCATGGTCCACTGGTCCTTGGTTCACTGTTCCTTGGTCCATGGTCCACTGGTCCTGGTCCTGGTCCATGTAGTTAGTTCCGACCCAAACTTGCCAAAGTTTGTTCTCCTTCGTTGGTCCTGGTTGAAGTCCAGTCCAGTGGTATCAGCAGATGTTTCCATTTTCCTGTGCGGTCCTGGTCCATGGTCCACTGGTCCTGGTCCTGGTTGAACTCCAGTATCAGTATTGTATCAGCAGATGTTTCCATCTTCCTGTGCTCCTCATGGACTCTGTTTTTTTTGTCTCTAGTCGTCCTTTTTGCATGTCCAACGTCTCTTTGACTCCTCCTCTCTCTTTGACTCCTCCTCATTTGTCCAACAGTTCTTTGACTCCTCATTGGTCTGTCTCTTTGACTCCTCCTCTCTCTTTGACTCCTCCTCATTTGTCCATCAGTTCTTTGACTCCTCCTCATTGGTCCGTCTCTTTGACTCCTCCTCTCTCTTTGACTCCTCCTCATTTGTCCAACAGTTCTTTGACTCCTCATTGGTCCGTCTCTTTGACTCCTCCTCTCTCTTTGACTCCTCCTCATTTGTCCATC
>NW_021941741.1:32500-52500 GCF_902148855.1 Sphaeramia orbicularis
AGATCAAACCGGAAGTTGGACGGAGCTTGGTCCCGCCTTCATTCATGTCAGTCACACCTTTCTTCTGTTCCATTGGATTCTGATTGAAGGGTTTAAACCGCAGTAATAATTAGTCCATGTACTGAACCGACCCGTTTCAGTTCACTCCTCTCAGTTCACTCCAAAAAAAATGTGTTTAAAACAATTTTAAAATCGGGTCAAGTTTTGCAAGATCTTGCAATATACCTTATAAAATGTTGTGATAGTTATGAAGACAGTATACTGGTGTCACCGCTGAACAAACAGCTGGTCCAGCATCATGGAGCAGTTTATAGAATGTGTTTGAGCCTGGACTCAAATACAAACAGATGCAGTCAGTGCTTGAATCAAGACATGGTCGTCATAGAAACCTGAGGCACCTGAAAAGAATCGTACAGGAAAGGAACTGGTCCGACAGAAGAACCGCTCCAACTTGGGAGATCTGCTTCAGTTTGTGTGTGAGCAGCTGCAGCATTCAGGACAGCTGCATGGAAACGGCTGGATGTCCGCTCAGTACAGGCTGATGGTGTCCACGTGAGACAGGAGGATGTGCCGCTAGTGTTAAAGAACTGAATCCAACAGGAGCGGCAGTCCCACAGCTCCCACGGCTCCCACGGCTCCCACGGCTCCCACGGCTCCCACGGCTCCCACGGCTCCCACGGCTCCCACGGCTCCCACAGCTCCGAAGGCACGACTGTTTTTCCAAAGGCCCCACCTGTACCTGGTCCTGGGACTCAGACTGCAGCCTTTGCTGTCTGCATCAGTGGGTGGGCTGACGGCTGTGCAGGAACAGGATCTGAATGCATGTAGAACAGTAGTGACTGGAGGTTACTGTACTGGGGCTGTGCAGTGTTGGGGGGGGGGGGGGGGGGGGCTAGACTGGAACAGAAAAAGGAAAAGTTAGACCCTTTCAGTGCTCTGCGCATGAACCACCAGATGAAACCTGGGGGGAGCCAGCTCTGCAAACCAAAGAATAGAAAACTGGGGATTCAACGAATGTCTGGAATTCTGGATGTTTGTTTTTGGACGTGAGAGACGACGGACTGTTTGATGGAGGATTTGTGACAGAAGTCTGCTTCAGTTCTGCTGCATGGGACCAATTCAAGGAAGTGGGTTTGACATTCCAGTATCAGTGTTTGAATATGCAGGACTGTGGATCAGAAAGGCCATAATGGTACCTCCTACTATTGTCATATGACCTTATCAACATATGTCTATTATGAGCCGTATATTTATTTGGATAAAATTGTAATCTAAGATAGATATAACTTAAAGTTTTTGGCAGTTTTCACAAAATGCAGTGTATATAAAATAAGCAACATAAAAATGTAAAACCATTATCCACCTTTTTTTATCTCCACCAAGGAGGTAATGTGACCACCAGCATTAGTTGATCTGTTTGTGAACAAAACAACTCCAAGTTCTGAACAGATCTGACATTTTTAGGATAGGCTGCAAATGTCCAGAGGAACATGCTAGCTTTTGGAGTGCGTAGGTCAAAGGTCACCAGGGTCATAAAATGTAATTTTGACCAGAGTTTGCTGAAACTTTGCATGAAGGTAAACAATGACCCAAGGAAGCAGTGATTGGAATGCAAAGGTCAAAGGTCGCCAGGATCAAAACATGTCATTTCAAAATAGCCTGATGAAGGCGTCGGCCTTGTGGTGGAGGTGTGCACTGTGAGCGCTCTGGAACTGTTCCCAGTGTACCCTGGTTCGGTCAGAATATGATGCAGCTCTGCAGAAGTGTGGATAACAGCTGCACATGGACCACAGCTCCAGGACCGCAGCACAAGTGGGACCAACGGGTCTCCTGTTCAGACCGTTCTGTTTGAAGCACACTGTTATTTTATCGACACGCATGGAAGAAGAGCCGCTACAGAGACGGAGACATGGCTCCGCCTTCTTTTGGTCAGCACTCCTTCCATACCGCTGAATATGGCTGAATGTGCGCTGCTCTTGTTGAGAAAGAATTTCATTTGAGGTTTGAAGTAGCTGTGCAGCTGTTGTGCCAGTAGCCCTTTTCATTTGGTAGACAGATAGCACAGTCGTTTTGTCTGACAGGTTCAGCTGTACACACGATAAAGCCTCGCAAAAAGCGTCTCTTATGTATTTAGGCTCTTGCAGAATGGCTTTCTGAGCCACTGTCTGACCGGCAGACACCAAGTTTTCTTTATGAGGACGGCACTGAGAACCCAGTCTTGAAAAAAGATCAAGCAAGTCCTCCTCATCCCTTTCCTGTAGTTTACCCTCTAAAGCCCTTTCAACACTTTTTCTTTCATTATAGGACACGTAGTTAAGGAAAGACGACATCAGGACATTTACGTCAGCGGTGTCAATACCGTGAACAGACGCCAATATTTTAGATTTTGAAAGCGCACCATGGTCTATAAACCCTTTGGCCCAGACCCTTCTTCCTCTGTGGTCGGGGGCTTCAGTCTTGGTTCCTTCACACCGCTCCAGGAACTTCTCCCAGAATTCAGAGTAAACATCTCTGGACACTCCAGAGTCATCCCTCACATTTTCATTCAGGAATTCCATCTGTAAAGTGTACTTAGTGAAGTCTGGATCCTAGAAGAACCTGAGCAGGTCTTTTCTAATGGTAACCCTATGAGCCCATATGGAATGTACTTCTGGATTTGCAGGTTTGTCAGATGGAAATATTTCACTGTTGACTGGCTGGAAAAAAGAAAAAGAAAAGAAGTCAGTTTGAATAGGGGCCAGTTTCCCCATGATAGTTTGGTTATTGTGTATTCTGTGGACAGTACATAGGTGCCATCCATATGCCTGCTTCATCTGTGTGTTGACTCTTGACACTTACTGTAACAATGTTTCCATGCTTTCTATCATCTAAATGACATCTGAGGATTGTTACTGTATCGATCATTCCTTTTTTTGTTAACTATTTATAACAGTTATAGATAATATAAGGATTTAGCTTTTCAGTGGCTACTAAACTGCAAGATTTTGCTGTAAAGATATGTTACATTAAATCAATAGGACCACGATACTATACAGTATAAATACATATTTATTTATATGTAAAAATCTACAAATGTTTTAATTTATGGTCTTGATTTTTGTGTTTTGTGTAACAAAGAAAGTCAAAGGAAATCTGGCCAAATATTTTTTTTAATTTTATGTATGTATGCATAACTGTTCAGAACTGGTAAAAAAAAATGAAGAGACCACTGAAAACCCCAAACACATTTAATTGTTGAAAAAATTACAAGTTAACAAAAAGCGGTGTGGGTTTTCAGAAATCTAATATTAAATAGAAAGAAAGTGAATATAATTCAACAAGAAAGTGCTTGCACTCAAAGAAATGAAACATCATATTTACTTAACATAGTTATGTCAACCGGCCCCATGAAACTAGGGTGAATAAATGGGAAAAAGACTAGTCAAGTAATTACTACTACAGGCTTTTAAGTAAATCTTAACAAACCGTTTTACCTAAATCCTTCATCATACAGTTATGTTGATTTTACTAAACACACTTATGTCAAATGTAATAAATATGGTTATGTTGATTCTACTAAATACAATTACATTAAATGTAATAAATACAGTTATGGTGAATTTATTAAACACAAGCAAGTTGTATTTATACTGCAGTATTTCATCGACTGTACTTAATATGACTCCATCTTACTTGCTTTATCAATGTGAGTAGTTCAAATAAATACAAGTTAGTCGATTCACTTTACCTGACTTTATTAAAAACATTTGAGGTCATCAACAGTAAGGCATGTGCCAAACAAACAGGTCCTAAGAAGTAGAGCTTGATGCTAACTGACTTGGGGGAAGAAAAAAAAAACAAATTAAAAAAAAAAAAAAAAAACACTTACCTTGTAACAAACTAAGAAACCAATGTAAACAAAACTATAGTATTCAGTGCTTAGCACTTTACACTTTGAAATAAATTGAGAAAAATAAGTTAGAGAAAATAAATTAAAGAGAAAAAATGAAAAGACAAATTTACAAATGACCAAGCTTCAAAAACAATACACTTGGTTCCTTTAAAGCGCACTAGTCATGCCTGGAAAAAAAAAAACTATCTTTAACATGTAAAAAACAAATTGGAGATAACCTTAACAATTAGCCAACAATTAGAGATATTACATAAGAAAACAAAATCTCAAAACTGAGAAATGGCAAATAAGAAACCAATATAAACACAGTATGTAAACAAAACTATACTATTTAGTGCTGTGCACTTTAAACATTCAATAAAAATAGAAAAAAAATAGATTTAAAAAAAAAAAAAAACAAATGTGAAAATGATGATCAAGCTTCAAAAACTGACAATACTCTTGGTTCCTTTAAAGTCCATAGTCATGCCTGAATAACACTCTTTCCCAAGTCAAAAACTGTACAAAAACTTTCTTAACAGTTACTAGAACTGAATGTTGCACATCAGATTTTAAAAAAATAAATAAATAAATTCTCAAAACTGAGAAATGGCAAATGTGTGTTATATTTGAAAGATGAACGACCTCTCTGCAGCAACATTCACCACTTGAGGGTTAACAACAAACAGGAAAAAAAAAACATATCAAATGTAATAATGCTCAACATAATAAGCAGCTGGAAGTACCAGTGACTCCCATCACACTTTCACCAGTTTTTATGACCAACAGCTTCCAGGTTTATAGCTGCAGTCCACGCACACTTCCAGCAGTCACTCTTCTGAGCATGGTGAGGTCTTTTTGTGGGGCAGAGGCAGGGGACAGAACAAAGTCCCTCCTCAGGAAAATACACTTAGGATGGACGCTCTTGCATCCCAACGTGGAGAAATCCTGTTGCAGGATAAAGAAGCACTACTCGTGCCAGTACAGTTTTCTTAGTTTTAAATCTAGTCGTCACTTCAGTCAGCTGGGTATTGCAGGCAGAATTACTCATGTAATCTGTTTTTGAGGACCTGCACCTTTGTGGAAAGTCTATTCCCATCCAACTGCATGAACACTTTGTGAAGAAACTCAAAGGTGTATGTCAGGTCTTTGGGGTAGCTGAGGTTTAAACAGTAGATCAGGCCAAGCAGGACCGCACACCCATTTGCTACGTCACCCAGATCTTGCAGCACTTCAACGCCCTCGATCATGATGCCAGCATCCTCAGGTGGCTCTGTGGGCTCTGCTCCCTCATGTCGGATAACGTAGATCTCCATGACCTTTTCCTCCATTCCTCTCATTGCACCAGGTTCAACATCCTCCAAATGGGATTAGAATAAAGCACGAATGAAAATGTGTTCAAGACAAACTGGACTGCCACATCTTATATCAGTACCAATTAATCTAATCTCCTTCTAACCTAATTTTCTCAGTCAATGGACTATTAAACCTTGTGCCTCACTTCAGAGTGTGAGAGTTCTTTAGGGACTGCCATAAAAATATACATTTATTTTCCACTTTCAATGAACAACTTTTATAACATAATTCCTTATATCAAGTCATAACTTTCAGGATTTAAGCCTTTAAATGCCAGTTTGTTTGCATATAACATCTTATTTTTATAATAAAAAACAAAAACTTGTGTTTTTTTCCTGTATACTAAGTGATTTTTATGCGGTGGGGGGTGGGGTGGGGGGGGGGGGTATCACGGTCTGGGATGTCAAGATTAACAACACTGATTTTGATGAATTACTATTTGTGTAATGTCAGATTAAAAAAAACAAAACCAAAATCTTCCTCTGGGCTCTTTAGGGACGAGGAAGTCTCCCTATTGAAAACCATTAAGAATACATTTGTCATTACCTCTGCCTAATATGACACACACAGTCTCCAACACTGACACTCACAGCTCAGGAACCAGCACAACAAAGTACATGTACAGAACATTTTAACTTTTATATTATATTCAACTGAGTTTGACTGACTACAGGCATGAGAGAGAGAGAGAGAGAGAGAGAGACAGAGAGAGAGAGACAGAGAGAGAGAGAGAGACAGAGAGAGAGACAGAGAGAGAGAGACAGAGAGAGAGAGACAGAGAGAGAGACAGAGAGAGAGAGTGAGAGAAAGAAAGACAGACAGACAGGCAGGCAGACAGACAGGCAGGCAGACAGGCAGGCAGACAGACAGACAGACAGACAGACAGACAGACAGACAGACAGACAGGTCATGTTGGATGCACATGTGACCACAGTTTTCATGGGTCTGCTGAACTTCATGACACAGGAAGACAAAGCCTGGGAAACAGTGTGTTGTTTAGTCCCAAAGGTAAACTACAGCTACATTATGTTCACTGGTGAAAACTGTCATTCTGAAGCCCTGGTCTAAAATTACAACCACGAACAGAGGAATGTACGAAAGAGTCAGTTTTCTTACAGGTTCAAAAAATGTAGTTCAAATGGGTTTTAATGGGGACGTTTTTGTCCTTAACAGCTTTAAAGGACCGATTTTGTCTACAGAGTATATTACGGACTTGTTATGAGTGACTGGTTGAAATTAAAAATATATATGTTTAAAGGAATATCATAAGAGAATTTGATGCCATATGCATGAACACAGCTCAAATGATCAAGACATAAAAGCCATAAATGTCCTTAATGAGGCACAAAAGGGTTAACTGTCACATAATAGTAAAGGACACCACAACAATTTTGTCAACTCAGACAAAAGGTATTTGTTGGGTTCATATTTTATGTGAATCTTACCTCATGTTCCTTTATGAAGCTTTCAGGATGTTCACTGAGGTACACACAAAGTGCTTTGAAGACACATTCTCATGTTTCAACAGTCGGACTCTGCTGGGGACAAACAAACCTTCAGGATCTCCACATAATAATAAAAAATATACCCTGTTCCCAGAACCCATACAAGAACAAGTAGACTACCTAAAAACACTCAGGGAACCAAACAGGTTTAGTGTGAAACACACAAATGACGGACAGAGTGATACAGATGGCAGCACACAGACAAGTGCCCGAACGACTTCCTTTCATAGAAAAGCCGACCCTGTCCATGGAGGCCATGAGCATGCTTATTTTGTGTCCTGCTGCTCCACCCTTCTTTCTGAACACCTTCATCAGCTGGTTGGAGTAATGATCCAGATTGGACATGAATGTGGACAGCAGGGGAACAGCGGTGATGCGGGTCAACTCTGCATTTACCTGAAACACAAAGAGTGGTGCAAAGTCAAATTTCCAGCTGAAAAGTGGTGTTCTACACAATACTTCAGGTAGTGCAAAAACAGGAAACAAGTATTTGTATTTATAGGGGTTAGCAAATCGAGACTTTCAAATGAAATTATTCACTGCTACATGTATGAACATATAACAGGCACAAAATACACAGTAAAGACCATTACGTCACCTCGCTCTGAGAAGACAGAGCTGGCCATCTGTCTCAGAACTGTGTGATGAAGGGCATGTCTTCAATGAGTTCCTGTCTCCTACAGGCAAAAGTGTTTTCCATTTGAGTCTTGATCTGTGGTTGGTTCTTTTTCTTCTTTTCTTCTTCTTCTAGGACACCATTTGCATCTCCACCTTTACAACCTAAAGAAAGAGATAAGAGTAAATATTCTACATTGATTGCTAGCTCTAAATTATAGCTATTGTTGCATTGGTATATTTCTGAAGCAATTTGTGTGTCCTAAATTATTTATAGCAATGAATAACAAACGTATTTAGTTAAGTGAAAGACACTCACCACTACTGCTGATCCGCTGGCCTTGCACCCTTCAACTAAGCCACTCCCAAAGACAACTCCTAGTTGATCACACAATGCCAAAAATAGTATTCCTAAAATGTCAAATCAGAATATCAGTCAGATTTACCTAAGACTTTTCATGCAATAAAATGTAGCGCTAAGTGCTTTACATAATAAAGGCAAGAAAAAACAAAGCAAAAGTAACTAGCGATTAAATTTACATGCTATATAAATGTAACTGAGTACAAAGTACTATATCTGCCTCCAGTGGAGTACAAGCACAAGTTTTTTTTTTAAAAAGTTTCATGACATGGAAACATTCAAGTGAATTAACATTACAAGTATCTCAAATAACCACTTAAATACAGTACTTGAGTAAATGTACTTTGCATTCCACCACTGGACAAGCCTGGCTGTAAGGAGTCTCCAAAACCTGAGGTGTCCACTTAGCTCAGTGGTTCTTAACCTTGTTGGAGGTACTGAACCCCACCAGTTTCATATGCGCATTCACCGAACCCTTCTTTATTAAAAATACAAAATGATTTTTTTCAAATTCCAGACACAGGCATATGTTTTACTGGTGCACAAAATGAACCGTGCATTAACATCACTGTGTTCAAAGAACAAAACCAATACAGTGCATGAACTCACAACAAATTCCATCCCTTTTCACAAAGACATGACCTTTTTAATACTACCACACTGAAATGGTTTTAATTTTTAACCTTATGTATTCCAATAATGAACTTATTGTATTTATGCTATTTATCATTTTGAACATTTTAACACACACCCATCACCTAATTTCCATCAGGCTACAATAATAATGAATATTTACTGTAAATCAGTGTGACTTCTGCTGTTGTGTATGTGTATGTGTAGGCCGTCAGGTCAACCCGGTTTTCATTTCATCTCTCTCCGAACTTTCCGAACCACGCAATTTTGACATAAAAAAAGATAATTGCATGTAGTGTATCCAAAAAAAAAGTTCTCGTTATACTCCTTCAGTATTTTTGTGATCGTTGTTTTATTACGGCACTAGCTCGGCTTTAGCGTAATACGATTTCTCCATCTGTGACGGTGCATCGGTTGTCACATGATTGTAACTGACCAGTGCGGTGACCGAAAAATGTAAACAAACGCTACACATGTCTGCCTCTGTGGTTAACAGGAAGTAGCAAAAGTCATAACAACGATGTGGAAAATACTCAAATAATTCATCGTCAGACGAGTGGAAGAGATTATAAACACTTCAGGATGAGTTGTAGTGTTATAAGCAACAACAATACACTGCGTATATTGGATGTCAATCAGAGAAAGAGTCTCCGAAGCCGTTTGTTTACATACACGGACCTAGCCCGACACACACACCTGACTAATGAGTCCAGTGTGTGTCTGGACCTCCGCCGAACCCCTGAGACTGACTCACCGAACCCCTAGGGTTCCATGGAACCCAGGTTAAGAACCACTGGCTTAGCTTTAGCCATGTGGGTTAAGTTAACATCACCAAATAGACAAATCAAGTAATAAATCATTATTTACAGACTATTCAAAACTGTGACAGATAAAGCATGACATTTCACTTCTTTGGTGTTAGATTCTAATACTTTTAAGACAAACGGGTACTTTTTTAACCTCCTGAGACCCTAATATTTTGGGCCATGCATTTTTGATTTAACCAAGTGTAGTTAATTGGGATTAGTTGGACCTAATGAATATAAACACTGAGCATTTTTTTCAATACTAAATAGCCATAAGTAGTAATATGAACAGCAATAAGTAATAGTAGAACACGGCCATGCGCTCGCCGTGGGTTTCAGCACACAGCTCCTGGAGAGTCGTGGACCAGCAAGCACAACATGCAGACTTTTCCAAACTAACAGGGCGACCTCACCATGCTCTCCAGCTGGAAGCTTTCATTTGCATCAAAGAAGATGTATTTGTCCCGTGCTAAGTAGCATGACCCTCTCCTGTGCTCAGTGAGCTTCAGCACTATTAAATTAAATTCAGTTTTATATATATAGTGCCAATTCACAACATATGTCATCTCATAGCACTTCATATACTAAGGTGAAGACCGTATGCACTGTCCTTACTGTTACACAAACTTCTTTCAATACAACCACAAAGTTGTCAAATAATTCAGGTGTAACTGTTGGTCACTGAAAGAGCCCATGATTCATACTGATGTCCACAAAGTTTATTCTTCACAGAAGGAATAGTACTTGGTGGTACACCATTAAAAAACTATAAACACAAACATGGCAATGTCACATTTGAATTTTGGAACTGCCATAAACAAACACCTTTGTCTCACTTCTTTCTAAACAAAGTATTCTGACAACTTATTAAAATTAATAATTACCGTGTTCGCCTGGATGACCAAAAGAAAATAAATAAAAACAGACCGGATGTAAAATTGGTCGCTTAACCCGCCCGATCCCTCTCTCTCTCTCTCTCCCGCGCTGCACCTTCCATCCATACCATCACATGACATACAACTTTATCGACAAACGCAAACAAATCAAACAAAAACTAGACTGAAAATAATTCTTTTTACTAGGACAAAATGACCAAAGGTACAACTGAACAAATATCCCAACACTGCTTTCCAAAATAAGTGACTGCAAAAATTACAAACTTTGTGTTGTCACGGTAACCTAAAGACTCTAAAGACATACAAAACCTGCTTTTTCTCCACGTTTCCCTCCGTGCAGACGGCCGCTCGTTAGCGCACAACGGTCAAAGTTAAACAAATTTGAACTCTGACCGTGGTTAGTGTGCGGTCTCAACGATCTCAACAACCTGCGCCAGCTTGTCCTTTGCTGCTAAGCACAAGCAATACACATGAATGGGTTTCAGAGAGCGGTGGCGCCGGTGCTGCATCCTGTGTTAAAGCCACTTAATTTGAACAGAATGAAATATTACGGTGCAGGGAAGACAAAACACAGTGTCTCCTCATGTGGAGCAGGGTCTCAGGAGGTTAATTTCAATCATTTAACAGTGCAAGTTAAGCTAGCGATTCACAGCTTTTTTTTTTTTTTACAATGACTGGTAGTAAAAAGTCAAAAATACTTGTACTGCATACTCTTGTATACAGTACAGAACATTTTGTTTAATATTGTTTAACAATTTGTGTACTTCCCACAAAATCGAAGGCTGCAAAGGATTGAAAAGACAGTTCGGTCTGTTCAGGGCCACATGGATCCTCAGAGTGGCGGTTTTTTCTCGGCCGGACTGCGCATGTGCAAGAAAGTACGGAAACCGCGTTGGGACAGCCTCGTGCGTTTTAAATAGCATGATTAAGTAATTACAATTCAACACAATTATGTAGTTCCAAAATCCTTTACTATTAAGTTCATGTAATGAATCTCTCTTGTTTTAACGACCAAAAAGGCTACTATTTATTAGTTTTTACTAAAAACAATTATGTAATACAAACAACAGCCATGTTTCATTTCTTAGAGTGTGGAGTGCGCGTACCTCCACCAGAACGGAACGCTTTCATGAGGCTGTTTTGAAATGACATGCTCTGACCCTGGTGACCTTTGTCCCATGCATTCCAAACTGTAATCACTTCTTTCTTGGGTCAGTGTCTACCTACATGCAAAGTTTCATCCAAGTTTGCCCTGTACTTTTCTACATATTTTGCTAACAGACAGACAGACAGACAGACAGACAGACAGACAGACAGACAGGGGTGACACCATACTGTACAAAACCTCCAGGTAATAATGTGTCAAACTGGGGGAGAGCTGAAATAATGCTTTAAAGCAATGTTAAAAAGCAAAAGTTATGACACCAAATAGTGATTTCTTACCACATATCACATCATACTTTGCACAAACTGAAAAAAAACATTTGCTGTATCAGAATACTCAGTGTTAGATTTGTTAATTTGACCAGTTATTTTTTTTGCAAATAAATTCCAAATTGCAATTTATTTCAGAAAATGAATGTCTGTATTTATCTACTAAGCTACCTATTAGTTAATATAATCTAAAAACAGATCCATGTTGCAAATTTGGTTTTGGTCTTTTACCTGTACATTAGTTTCCATTATTTCATGGAGAGCTTCACTGGACAGCAGAGGCTGCCCACAGGATGAGGTGTTTGGAACAGTGTGCACCGACACCTGTAAAATGAACAACTGTTACTGAAATGAATGTGAGAATGGAGAAACCATTAAAACAAGTGACATCATCAGACCAATAGTGAAATATAATAGTAAGCATAACACATAATCATGGTAGCATTAGATTACTTTTATATCGCATAAATCAGTGCTTAAAGAGATTTAAGTTCCAGTTCAACACTCCAAATCCACAGGAAGTGCAGTCGTGTGTGAGGTCATAACACCAACTGCATCAGCTCCGTGTGCTAATTCTATCCAACTTTTCCTTGCTAGACATACATTTGACTCGATGACCTCAGTTTCACCTGTTTTGTTTGAATTCCAGTTTATTATTAGAACTCCATCATCTTCTCCATCCCATAATAGTGCATCCTCTTCATCAGCAGCAGCTCTATTTTCAGATGAATCGGGCAGAGGGCTCAATCTTCTGGATGTTTTTGATGCTGGTTGTTGAACTGGTAGATTCTGCACAAAACAATAAAACCTTTGTGATTTCAGAGTGTGTGTGTGTTTATATCTGCGTCCACATTTGGACACAGACCTCATCAGTGGTGGCATGATCACATTTGGGCTCTTCTTCCAGTGTTTCTGGAACATCTGGGCTGCTCTTTGCTGCATCACGTTCAGATCCACTGTCACTCCAAAACTCTGCAGCTTTAGTGCAGATGTAAAAACGCAGCATTTTTAACTGAGTTTGTTCATAAAGGGAACCAGCGGTGTCACCCAGAGGAAGGGGCTTTGAAGTCACTAATGGAAAACGTCCAACCTGCAGCATCCCCTTTAATAATAATAATAATAATAATAATAATAATAATAATAATAATAATAATAATGATAATAATAATAATAATAATAATAATAATGATAATAATAATAATAATAATAATAATAATAATAATAATGATAATAATAATGATAATAATAATAATAATGATAATAATAATAATAATGATAATAATAATAATGATAATAATAATAATAATAATAATAATAATAATAATAATAATAATAATGATAATAATAATAATAATAATAATAATGATGATAATAATAATAATGATGATGATGATGATGATGATGATGATAATAATAATAATAATAATAATGATAATAATAATGATGATGATGATGATGATAATAATAATAATAATAATAATAATAATAATAATAATAATAATAATAATAATAATAATAATAATAATGATGATAATAATAATAATGATGATGATGATGATGATGATGATGATAATAATAATAATAATAATAATAATAATAATAATGGATTTGATTTTTATAGTGCTTTTCTATGAACACATCCACCGAAGTGCGTACAGAGGATCCATTCTTCATTGGCTCTCACATCCTCCCTCTGGTGGGGGTAAACTCCATCTGTATCCACAGCTGCCCTGGGGGGGGGGCAGACTGACAGGAGCATGGCTGACAGTCTGCACCTACGGCCCCTCCCACCACCGAACATTCCCACACATTCATACACCAGTGTGAGTAGCAGCACTGGAAGCAAGGGGGGTCAAGTGTCTTGCCCAAGGACACAACAGCACATGGACAGAGCGGGATTCAAACTGCCAACCCTTCGGTTATTGGACGACCCGCTCTACCACCTGAGCCACGGCCGGCCTTTAGTTGATAGTGGGTTAGGGAAAACAGGATCCTTTGCCCTGGCTCAGATCTGTTCACCTGTCCGGTCTGTTTCTTGTCAGGTCTGCTGACTCCTCCGTGTCTAGTCCTGACTCGTCGGTAGCTGTCGTTGCAGAAACCGAGCCATCCGATTTCAATCTTTCTGCTGCTTTTCTCCCCATTTTGGTTTCTGGGTCTTGCCATTGAACTGCTTTGCACAAACCCCTCTTTTCTTTTCCCCAGCCTTTGACCTGATTTGGATGTTATCCTTCTATTGTCTCATTTTTCTGTCACTCTTTACAACAGATTCTTTTTCAGCTGCAGTTGTTTGTGTTTGGTGGCACAAAGCCCACACAGCCACTCTGTGTCCATAGGAGCGCAGGTATTTTACCAGCTGTTCATCTGGAAGTAAACTCAAAACAGACTTGTCAATCTGCAAAATCACAAAACAAAAACAATTCAATTGGTTTTCTCAATTAATAAGTAGCAATATTTCAATAGGTGTGTCATGTCCCGCTGATCAAACAGTTGTATTTTAACAAATGTAATATAGATGTTTAAACTGAAGACAGAAAGGAAGTAAGCACCCCCATGAATCCCCCCTCCTCCCCCGACGCGACACACATGCAGGTGGTGTCAGTGTAGCTTTAGCTTACCTTGTCCTGATTCATGGCGTTCATGCTCTCCTCTGATCCTCCTCTCACTCTCAGGAAAGTTTTGAGGTTTTCCTCCATTCCACACACAATTCTATCCATCCATCCATCCATCCATTCTCTTCCACTTATCCGGGGCCGGGTCGTGGGGGTAACAGTCTAAGCAGGGACGCCCAGACTTCCCTCTCCTCAGACTCCTCCTCCAGCTCTTCCGGGGGGACCCCGAGGCGTTCCCAGTCCAGCCCACAGACATAGTCTCTCCAACGTGTCCTGGGTCTTCCCCAAGGTCTCCTCCTGGTGGGACATGCCCAGAACACCTCCCCAGGGAGGCGTCCAGGAGGCATCCGAAACAGATGCCTGATCCACCTCAGCTGGTTCCTCTCGACGCGGAGGAGCAGCGGCTCTACTCTGAGCTCCTCCCTGGTGACTGAGCTCCTCCCCCTATCCCTAAGGGTGTGCCCAGCCACCCTGCGGAGGAAACTCATTTGGACCGCTTGGATCTTGTCCTTTCGGTCCTGACCCAAAGCTCATGACCATAGGTGAGGGTAGGAACGTAGACTGACCGGTAAATCCAGAGCTTCTCCTCTCGGCTCAGCTCCTTCTGAACCACGACAGACCGGTACAACGACTGCATCACTGCAGACGCTGCACCGATCCGTCTGTCAATCTGACGCTCCATCCTTCCCTCACTGTGAACAAGACCCCAAGATACTTAAACTCCTCCACTTGGGGCAAAGACTCCCCACCGACCCGGAGAGGGCAGACCACCTTTTTCCGGTCAAGAACCATGGCCTCGGATTTGGAGGTGCTGATCCTCATCCCGCTCACTTCACACTCGGCTGCAAACCGCCCCAGTGCACGCTGAAGGTCCAGGTTCCATGAGGTGAACAGGACAACGTCATCTGCAAAAAGCTGAGATGAAATCCTGTGGTCCCCAAACCGGACCCCCTCCGGCCCCTGGCTGCGCCTAGAAATTCTGTCCATAAAAATTATGAACAGAACCGGTGCCAAAGGGCAGTCCTGCCAGAGTCCAACATGCACCTGGAACAGGTCTGACTTACTGCCGGCAATGCGAACCAGGACTCCTGCTTCAGTCGTACAAGGACCGGACTGCCCTTAGCAAAGGGCCCCGGACCCCATACTCCCGAAGCACCCCCCACAGGATATCACGAGGGACATGGTCAAACACCTTCTCCAGATCCACAAAACACATGTGGACTGGTTGGGCGAACTCCCATGAACCCTCAAGCACCCAATGGAGAGTATAGAGCTGGTCCAGCGTTCTGCGACCGGGACGAAAACCGCATTGTTCCTCCTGGATCCAAGGTTCGACTATCGGTCGGATCCTCCTCTCCAGTACCTGGAATAGACTTTCTCTGGGAGGCTGAGGAGTGTGATCCCCCTGTGTTTGGAGCACATCCTCTGGTCCCCCTTCTTAAAAAGGGGGACCACCACCCCGGTCTGCCGATCCAGAGGGACTGTCCCCGACTGCCACGCGATGTTACAGAGACGTGTCAACCAAGACAGTCCCTGCACATCCAGAGACTTAAGGTACTCAGGGTAAATCTCATCCACCCCCGGTGCCCTGCCACCGAGGAGCTGTCCAACCACCTCGGTGACTTCAGCTTGGGTGATGGACGAGTCCACCTCTGAGACCTCAGCCTCTGCTTCCTCCATGGAAGACATGGCAGTGGGATTGAGGAGATCCTCGAAGTATTCCTTCCACCGTATCCCTTCCACCAGTCGAGGTCAGCTCCTCCCACTTCCACTGTAAACAGTGTTGGTGGTGTACTGCTTTCCCCTCCTGAGGTGCCAAACGGTTTGCCAGAATTTCCTCGAGGCCGACCAATAGTCCTCCTCCATGGCCTCCCCAAACTCCACCCAGACCCGAGTTTTTGCCTCCACAACTGCTCGGGCTGCCGCACGCCTGGCCTGCCGGTACCCATCAGCTGCCTCCGGAGTCCCACGGGCCAACAAGGCTTGATAAGACTCCTTCTTCAGCTTGACGGCATCCCTTACTTCCGGGGTCCACCACCGGGTTCGGAGATTACCGCCACGACAGGCACCGGAGACCCTGTGACCACAGCTCCGAGCAGCCGCTTCGACAATGGAGTTGGAGAACATGGTCCACTCGGACTCAATGTCCCCAGCCTCCCCCGGGATCTGGGAGAAGCTCTCCCGGAGGTGGGAGTTGAAGACCGCACTGACATCGGGTTCTGCCAGACGTTCCCAACAGACCCTCACAACACGTTTGGGCCTGCCGAGTCGGTCCGGTTTCCTCCTTCGCCAGTGGATCCAACTCACCACCAGGTGGTGATTGGTTGACAGCTCTGCCCCTCTCTTCACCCGAGTGTCCAAAACACGCGGTCGGAGGTCTGATGATACGACAACGAAGTGGATCATCGACCTCTGGCCTAGGGTGTCCTGGTGCCATGTGCACTTATGGACATCCCTGTGTTCAAACCTGGTGTTTGTTCTGGACAAACTGTGACTAGCACAGAAGTCCAATAACAGAACACCACTCAGGTTCAGATCAGGGAGACCATTCCTCCCCCTCCAGGTCTCACTGTCGTTGCCCACGTGGGCATTGAAGTCACCCAGTAGAACAATGGAGTCCCCAGTCGGAGCACCATCTAGCACCCCTCCCAGGGACTCCAAGAAGGCCGGGTACTCTGCACTGCTGTTCGGCCCGTAGGCTGAGACAACAGTGAGGCACCTGTCCCCGACCCAAAGGCGTAGGGACGCGACCCTCTCGTTTACCGGGGTGAACTCCAACACATGGCGGCTGAGCTGAGGGGCTATGACCACACCCACACCAGCCCGCCGCCTCTCACCACGGGCAACGCCAGAGAAGTGGAGAGTCCAGCCCCTTTCGAGGGGTTGGGTTCCAGAGCCCAAGCTGTGTGTGGAGGTGAGCCCGACTATATCTAGACGGTATCTCTCAACCTCCCTCACAAGCTCTGGCTCCTTCCCTCCTAGCGAAGTGACATTCCATGTCCCTAGAGCTAGACCCTGTGTCCGGGGATCGGGTTGTTGGGCTCCCTGCCGTCGACTGCCACCCAATCCACATTGCACCTGGCCCCTACGATTCCCTTGGTGGGTGGTGAGTCCACCAGAGGGCGGGCCCATGTCACTCCGTCGGGCTGGGCCCTGCCGGACCCCATGGGCATAGGCCCTGACCACCAGGCGCTCGCATTCGAGCCCCAACCCCAGGCCTGGCTCCAGGATGGGGTCCCGGCTGCGCCATACTGGGCGACGTCACGTTCTTTTGTTGGTACTTCTTCATAGAGGCTTCTGAACTGCTCTTAGTCTGGCCCATCACCCAGGACCTGTTTGCCATGGGAGACCCTACCAGGGTCATGAAGCCCCCGACAACAGAGCTCCTGGGATCATTCGGGCACTCAAACTCCCCAACACATCAAAAACAGACGTCTTCTCTGACATTTAACACTCAACGTGCCATGTCAGCTACGTTAGCATTACTTGTAGTTACAAAAAGATTTCCTTTGCATTTTGTGTATGCACAACAAGAAGAACAACAAGAAGAACAAGAAGAAGAACAAGAAGAAGAAGAACAAGAAGAAGAAGAAGAAGAACAACAACAACAACAATAAGAAGAAGAAGAAGAACAACAACAACAACAATAACAACAACAACAACAATAACTCACCAAACTGTCTTTTTTCATAAATATATGTCATTGGAAAATTGCAGCTCCCACGGTGGACACCGGCAACACATCCACATGCAACTGAATGACCTGGAAGTACTTACATATTGCGAGATCTCACAAAACTTGACCCAATTGTTTTTTTTTTTGTAATACATTTTTTTCCTCAGTGTCCCCTACACAGCTGAACTGAAACAGCATAGTGGGATTTTTTTTTTTCCCCAACATATTTATTACCTCGACCAGGAGCTATTGTGATCGCTTTGCTTTGTGTGCTTGTGTGTTTGTTTGTTTGTTTGTTTGTGTGTGTGTGTGTGTGTGTTTGTTTGTTTGTTTGTTTGTTTATTTGTTTGTTTGTTTGTTTGTTTGTTTGTGTGTGTGTGTGTGTTTGTTTGTTTGTTTGTTTGTTTGTTTGTTTGTTAGCAAGATAACTCCAAAAGTTATGGATGGATTTTCATGAAATTTTCAGGAAATGTTGATACTGGCACAAGGAAGAAATGATAAAATTTTAGTGGTGATTGGGGGGGGGGGGGGGGGGTTGGTCCAATCAGAAGGCGGAGTAGACTCACATCATCAGAATGAACACAAATGAAGGAAAAAATGAACAAAATGCACAAAAAATGAAGAAACTATAAAAATCAGTCCAGTCCAGTCCAGTTTAGACCAGACTGCAGACCCCCCTCCATTAGTCCAGTCCAGTCTAGTCCAGTCCAGTTTAGACCAGTTCAGGTTCAGGTCAAAGACAACAACAAGGAAAGAGACGGACAGGAGAACAGCGGTGTTTCCAGACCATGTACAGTCGATCTGAAGCACATCCTGTCTGTTTTTCTGTTTATCAGAGGAATAGAACCTGCAGTTGGACGGTGGAAGTCTGTCCAGTTTCACTTTAGTTTCACGCCAGCGTCAGTTCCGTTAGTTATGGACCGTACCCCAGGTATAGAACAGGTATAGAACTGTGTCGGCTGTTCGTCTTTCAGACAGCTGAAGCTCATTGTTGGCTTACATCAAAAAAAAAAATGGTTCAGTTCTTTAAACATAAACTCATCCTTTGTTTCCATCATGTGCTCCTGTTGGACCAGTTCAGTCTGACCTGTCCAACACTCTGATGGAACTGTCTACAAAACCAGATGAAACTGTACAAGAAATGACTGAATCATAGAACCGAAACAAGAAAACGCTGAACTTCAGTCCAGTGTACCAGTTAGTCCAGTGGTTGTGTTTTCTTCCAGGTCAGTAAATGAACAGTTCATTTGGTTTCTGGGATTTCACAGCAGAATGTGTGACGTATTAAACTGAACTGTGTCAGTGAAGGAGCAGATCTGAAAACAGCTGTCAATCAAACCGCATTCAGCCTTTGGACCCGTCCTCCGATCGGCACGCGGAAGCTCGGTGTCCAGCCCGGCTGAGCTCCGCCCAAAGCTCCGTTCGCCCCCGGAGACGCTGAGCATCCGGGGACGGGACAACAGGGTGTCATTTGTCCAATGCTGGTCCAGTTTAAAGTGGTTGAAAAAAACAATTCCACTCTTTTTTTTTTTTTCAAAATGCTTTATTCAAACATTCAATTTACAAAAGGCACAGACAGTGCACAAACACCAACTGAAGTGTACAAAAAATGACAGACATATGCTCTCAACAGCTGAATAAATGACAAAAAGACATAAATCAACATAAGAAAAATAAAGAAAATAAAGAAATTCCAATTAAGTCAAACTACCCTTAACTCTCTTCCTCTTTAATCCACGTATCGAACAGATTGACAGTTTTTATGCTCTTCATTAAATCTAAATATCTCAATGCTTTGATGTATTCCTTCAATTCACATTAAAATGAATAAAACAGGGGCTTACTTTGGACACTCGACTTTTGTGTGTGTGAAACTTCCCAAACAAAATTAATAAATTTAGAAAAACATTCAGTTTTGTCATTATTGTGATCAAAGTAAGTGATAATGTTTTGACATTCTATCTTCACACTTATTTTAATTTTGCACAGAATAGAACTTTCTACTCCAGACCAGAACTCACTCGAATGAACACAGGAATAAAATAAATGTGTTATTTTTTCTGATTCGTTGTTACAGAAGGTGCACTTATTCTCAACGTCTACAAACTTAGACAGACATGAGTTTGTTACATGTATACTGTGCAACATTTTAACCTGTATTTCTTTGACTTTATTGTTAATACAGAATCTCTATGCTAACAGCCACGCCTTCTGCCAACTGATGTCCAAAAATACATG
>NW_021941741.1:62500-89467 GCF_902148855.1 Sphaeramia orbicularis
GGGGCCCTGCTGGTCTGGGCCCCTGCTGGTCGGGGGGTCCCTGCTGGTCTGGGGGCCCTGCTGGTCTGGGGGTCCCTGCTGGTCTGGGGGTCCCTGCTGGTCTGGGGGCCCTGCTGGTCTGGGGGTCCCTGCTGGTCTGGGGGTCCCTGCTGGTCTGGGCCCCTGCTGGTCGGGGGGTCCCTGCTGGTCTGGGGGCCCTGCTGGTCTGGGGGTCCCTGCTGGTCTGGGGGTCCCTGCTGGTCTGGGGGTCCCTGCTGGTCTGGGGGCCCTGCTGGTCTGGGGGTCCCTGCTGGTCTGGGGGTCCCCTGCTGGTCTGAGCCTCTGCTGGTCTGGGCCCCTGCTGGTCTGGGTCCCTGCTAGTCTGGGCCTCTGCTGGTCTGGGCCCCTGCTGGTCTGGGTCCCTGCTGGTCTGGGGGTCCCTGCTGGTCTGGGGGCCCTGCTGGTCTGGGGGTCCCTGCTGGTCTGGGGGTCCCTGCTGGTCTGGGCCCCTGCTGGTCTGGGTCCCTGCTAGTCTGGGCCTCTGCTGGTCTGGGCCCCTGCTGGTCTGGGGGTCCCTGCTGGTCTGGGGGTCCCTGCTGGTCTGGGGGCCCTGCTGGTCTGGGGGTCCCTGCTGGTCTGGGGGTCCCTGCTGGTCTGGGGGTCCCTGCTGGTCTGAGCCTCTGCTGGTCTGGGGGTCCCTGCTGGTCTGGGGGTCCCTGCTGGTCTGAGCCTCTGCTGTCTGGGCCCCTGCTGGTCGGGGGGTCCCTGCTGGTCTGGGGGTCCCTGCTGGTCTGGGGGTCCCTGCTGGTCTGGGGGCCCTGCTGGTCTGGGCCCCTGCTGGTCGGGGGGTCCCTGCTGGTCTGGGGGCCCTGCTGGTCTGGGGGTCCCTGCTGGTCTGGGGGTCCCTGCTGGTCTGGGGGTCCCTGCTGGTCTGGGGGCCCTGCTGGTCTGGGGGTCCCTGCTGGTCTGGGGGTCCCTGCTGGTCTGGGCCCCTGCTGGTCGGGGGGTCCCTGCTGGTCTGGGGGCCCTGCTGGTCTGGGGGTCCCTGCTGGTCTGGGGGTCCCTGCTGGTCTGGGGGTCCCTGCTGGTCTGGGGGCCCTGCTGGTCTGTGTGTGGCTAACGGTCTGTCTGTAGTCGTGTTCCTGTCCGTCCTCTGTCCTCCGTCCACACTCATCCTTTTTTCCTTCCTCTCTTTCTTCCTCTCAGCTGGGACCACTTATATCTTCGGTAAAGGCGGAGGTCTGATCACGTTCCGGTGGCCGGCCAACGACCGTCCCAGCACCAGAACAGACAGACTGACCGTGGGCTTCAGCACGGCCCTGAAAGAAGGCATTCTGGTCCGAATAGACAGCGCCCCAGGACTGGGAGACTTCCTCATGTTACACATAGTACGAACTGGAAACAGCTGACTGTGCTTCTGTCTGTGTGTCTGTGTGTCTGTGTGTCTATCTATCTATCTATCTATCTATCTATCTATCTATCTATCTATCTATCTATCTATCTATCTATCTATCTATCTATCTATCTATCTATCTATCTATCTATCTATCTATCTATCTATCTATCCTGTTTTTTCTTTCTTTCCAGGTCCAGGGTAAAATCGGGGTGACCTTTAACATTGGTACAGTGGACATCAGTGTTCAGGAGAGCAGTACCCCAGTGAATGATGGGAAGTACCATGTGGTCCGCTTCACAAGGAACGGAGGCAACGCAACTCTGCAGGTGGACAACTGGGCCATCAACGAACACTTCCCCACAGGTACCAAAACCACAGGTACCAAAACCACAGGTACTGAAACCACAGGTACCGAGACCACAGGCACCAAAACCCCAGGGACCAAAACCACAGGTACCAAAACCAAAGGTACCGCAACCACAGGTACCAAAACCACAGGTACCGAAACCACAGGGTACCGAAACCACAGGCACCAAAACCCCAGGGACCAAAACCACAGGTACCAAAACCAAAGGTACCGCAACCACAGATACCAAAACCAAGGTACCGAAACCAAGGCACCAAACCCCAGGGACCAAAACCACAGGGACAAAATCCACAGGCACCAAACCACAGGCACCAAAACCCAGGAACCAAAACCCCAGGAACCCAAAATCACAGGCACCAAAATCACAGGTACCAAAACCACAGGCACCAAAACCACAGGTACCAAAACCACAGGAACCAAAAGCAAAGGTACCGCAACCACAGGTACCAAAACCTCAGGTACCACAGCCACAGGTACCACAACCACCGGTACCAAAACCACAGTTACCAAAACCACTGGTACCAAAACTACAGGTACCGAAACCACAGGAACCAAAACCAAAGGTACCACAACCACAGGTACCAATACTACAGGTACCAAAACCACAGGTACCAAAACCACTGGTACCAAAACCACAGGTACCGCAACCACAGGTACCAAAACCACTGTTACCAAAACCACTGGTAGCAAAACTACAGGTACCAAAACGACAGGAACCAAAACCAAAGGTACCGCAACCACAGGTACCAATACTACACGTACCAAAACCACAGGTACCAAAACCACAGGTACTAAAACCACTAGATCTCTCTACGATAAAAGGGAACACAGGCACCAGGGAGCATAGGAACCAGGGAGCATAAGCACCAGGAGAATATGCACCAGGGAGCATAGGCACCAGGGAGCATAGGTACCAGAGAACACAGGCACCAGGGAACATAGGTACCAGGGAACATAGGTAGCAGTGAACATAGGTACCAGGAAAAATAGGCACCAGGGATCATAAGCACCAGGGAACACATGCACCAGGGAGCATAGGCACCAGGAAGCATATGCACCAGGAGCATATGCACCAGGGAGCATAAGTACCAGGGAGCATACATACCAAAGAACGTAGGCACCAGGGAGCATAAGCACCAGGGAGCATAGGTACCAAAGAACATAGGCACCAGGGAGCATAAGCACCAGGGAGCATAGGCACCAGGGAGCATAAGCACCAGGGGGCATAGGTACCAAAGAACATAGGCACCAGGGAGCATAGGCACCAGGGAGCATAAGCACCAGGGAGCATAGGCACCAGGGAGCATAAGCACCAGGGAGCATAGGCACCAGGGAGCATAGGCGCCAAGGAGCATAAGCACCAGGGAGCATAGGTACCAAAGAACATAGGCACCAGGGAAAATAGGCACCAGGGAGCATAGGCACCAGGGAACATAGGCACCAGGGAGCATAAGCACCAGGGAGCATAGGCACCAGGGAGCATAAGCACCAGGGAGCATAAGCACCAGGGAGCATAGGTACCAAAGAACATAGGCACCAGGGAAAATAGGCACCAGGGAACATAGGCACCAGGGAGCATAGGTACCAAAGAACATAGGCACCAGGGAAAATAGGCACCAGGGAGCATAGGCACCAGGGAGCATAAGCACCAGGGAGCATAGGTACCAAAGAACATAGGCACCAGGGAACATAGGCACCAGGGAACATAGGCACCAGGGAGCATAAGCACCAGGGAACATAGGCACCAGGGAGCATAAGCACCAGGGAGCATAAGCACCAGGGAGCATAAGCACCAGGGAACATAGGCACCAGGGAACATTAACGTCAGCTTTTACGCATTCATAAAACCTCAGTACATCAAACTATTCAAATACTTAAAGACACTCTCATAGTTCTTTAAAAATCAGTTTATAGATGTTATTTAAATGTAATTCTACCGCTGTTCTGGTACAGAACTTAGATCTGGACACATTCCACTGTTCAGCTGAATTCCAGAAGTGGATCACTCGTTCCATAATTTAGTGAGAAAGACATGAACCAAAGACCCACAGGACCCTTTGATCCGATCACTTTCTGCTCAAGTTGCTCTTCAATCACTCAGTCAATCAACCCACCAACCAATCACTGACAGGTTTTTGGGCTGTCCCCCCTCCTGGTCAAGTTCTGGTCTTTGATTGGTGAATCCCGCCTTTTATTTCCCCTTGGTACAGGCCTGTGGATACCCACCCCTCACCCACCCTGGTACCCACCCCTCACCCACCTTGTGCAAATGCTTGAAGTGGTCTGATGTTTTATTTGCTTTGCTTGAAACTTAATGTTGATTATCATTAAACTTCTTTTGTCACGTTGAAGGGAACAGTGACATGGAGCGTTATCAGATGGCCAATAAGAAAATTCCGTTCATTTACGTCCGACCAGTCGAAGAATGGCTCCAAGAGAAAGGTAATGTCCACATGATGGATGTGCGTGTGTTCTCCGTCCACGTTTGGGGCAGAATGGGGTTGGTTTAGATTCTCTTGTTGACCTGAAGATAATGATGGCACATTCACAAACCAATCATTCAAAAGAACTGATTCATTTAAGTCAAGGAGTTGAATCGATTCGCCAACGCAACTGAATCGATTCAGTAGTACTTTGCTGATATTCTGGTTTATTCTCATGTAAACTGGTCAGAATCACTCATTCAGTCCAAGTGCTGTGGGACGTTCCTAATTTCAGTCTAAACTGTCGAGTGGAAACCGAGTCGACTCATGACTGTCTTTGTAGCTTGGACATTTAACAGACACAATCCAACCAACCAATTTAAGGCAACAGAACTTCAGACCGACCGGATCAACTTTCATACCTTTGACAGACTTTTTAAGGTTTTAAATCCAAGACTTTTTCAGTCTTTTTAAGACCCCGTGGGAACCCTGAAGACACCTTAGGATAAGGTTCAAATACAAGCTAGAGGCGGGATAAGAGGATAAGACACAAGGCACCAGAAACTTCATGGTGCTCAGAACCACTTTAACACCACCCCCACCCCCCACACATATGACCCATGGCATCAAATGCTGGGTTTCCACTACAAGGAACCGGCTCAGCTCCACTCTGGTACCAGGTCCTGTTCCAGACCCTTTCCACTCTGGTACCAGGTCCTATTCCAGACCGTTTCCACTCTGGTACCAGGTCCTATTCCAGACCCTTTCCACTCTGGTACCAGGTCCTATTCCAGACCCTTTCCACTCTGGTACCAGGTCCTATTCCAGACCCTTTCCACTCTGGTACCAGGTCCTATTCCAGACCCTTTCCACTCTGGTACCAGGTCCTATTCCAGACTGTTTCCACTCTGATACCAGGTCCTATTCCAGACCGTTTCCTCTCTGGTACCAGGTCCTATTCCAGACCATTTCCAGTCCAGACACTACCCCACTTCCAGTACTTGGTCGTCATAGCGATGTGGTGCGTTCCTTCTGTGTGCTCTGCTCACAGTTGCTGATAAACTCACTGGTTGCCTGTTGTCTGGTCAAACTCCTGCGAATGTTTGCGTCTGAACCAAGGTTCTAATAGTTTTGGATTTTTCATTCTAGTTTAGTTTTATTTAGTTTTGACTTTTTTTTCTCTAATTCAGTTCATTTTAATTCGTTCTTTGAGGAGGTTTGATAGTTTTTATTAGTTTTCATTTTCAGTGGTCTGCAGTGTTTACAAAGTGTCACCTTTTAGTATCTGGTCCCCAGTCCTGGAATCTCAGCGGAGGTGAGACCAAATAACTAGTACCAAGTACCAGAGTCCAAAAAACTAGTACCAGGTACCCAGTGACGTGCAGTGGGGTTCATGGCTGGGGAGGCACTGACTCTTTCAGAGCCAGATCTACAAATATATGGTGGTCTGAGAAACTGGAATAGAGAGAGTGAGCCAAAGGAATGGCCTGGTATACGGGCTGTGCATCGTCAGCATAGGTAGACTGGCAGGAAGTCAACAGGAAACCTTCAAAAGAGCCATTTCAAACTAAAAATAAAAAAAAAGTTTGTGGTCTTACCTTATTTGTACATGAAATGTAATCCTCCATTTTTGATGAGGTGAATTAAAGTGTATAAAAAAGAACGAAGGAGATTATCAGCGCATGAATCTGTGGACTCACAGGCGCCATCTATCATGAGGCAGGGGTACTGTGTGCCTCCCCTAGTGACTGTTTTCACTGCAGTTTATGATTAATCTGCGAGCCTAAGCACATTACAGAAATACATTCCATACGTTATGCAGATTATGGAAGGATAGAGCGTATAATCAGAGTGTTTGAAAGCATTTGAACTGTGATATACAGAGGGACAGCCACACAGTATTTTCACTGGTACCAGCAGAGTTCATGAGGGGAGGAGACAGTTCTCCTGGAGGCACAGCACAGCGCTGCCTCCTCCTGTATTTGAACGGAGCATGCGGAAATTCTCCTATTCTAATTGACAAAAAATAATAATAATAATACAATATTGGATTCGAACGGAAAATGAGTTTATAGGACATACCAGCTGACAACTATCAACATTTATTATATTTTATAGTCAAGTGTTTTTCTTTTCAAGATTGACAAGGGAGGCTCTGCCTCCCCTGCCTCCTCTGACTGCACATCACTGCAGGTACCAGATTCCACAAAACTAGTACCAGGTACCAGATTCCAAAAAACTAGTACCAGGTACCAGATTCCACAAAACTAGTACCAGGTACCAGATTCCAAAAAAACTAGTACTAGTTACCAGATTCCACAAACTAGTACCAGGTACCAGATTCCAAAAAACTAGTACTAGTTACCAGATTCCACAAAACTAGTACCAGTACCAGTTTCCAAAAAACTAGTACCAGGTACCAGATTCCACAAAACTAGTACCAGGTACCAGATTCCAAAAAACTAGTACTAGTTACCAGATTCCACAAAACTAGTACCAGGTACCAGATTCCAGGTCCTTTATTGTAATGGAAATGCAAAAAGGCCGAGTCGAGTCGAGCCAATACTATGTGGAGGAAACGCGGCCTATGTCCCATATGTGAGGACTTAGCCACACCTCTACCTGACACCCTGTGCCTTAAACGGACACTAGGGGGTAGACCAGCTGTTGAAAACACACACTAAGGCTACGTTTACACACAGTCGGTATCTGGTAAAACAGAGAGTTTGCTCTACGTTTGTGTTTATTGTTTACACGACAACGACGGTCACGCCCTCCAACAACAAAGGTTAAAAAAAACTCCGGTCAAAATAGAGATTTTGGCAAATCTCCATTTTCGCATTGCGTGTAAACGGAGGGAAACGCGGAAAATGTAGATTCTCAGATGAACGTCACAGTTTTTTATGAAAATATTCTCTCCACTTCACCTGTGATGACCCAGTTCAGAGGAAGAGGATGGAGCTGGTGAGGGGAGTTCAGAGGATTAAAGGAGAAAAGAAGAACGTTTGGTGCTAGTGAACGTTAGCATCTTAGCTAATTAGCACCCAGTGCAGGATCTACATTAGACTAAGGCTGTTCTGAAGTGTCCTCCACATCTTCATGTTCATCTGTTGTTTCTCAGTCCTTTGTCTGTTCTGTCCAGTACAGCAGAAGGTCCATGAAGTCCTCATGTACGTCCGTCCACAGTGGTCTACAAGAACCAAAGATGAAACGGGATTAAAAACAGACGCAGCTGTTATCAACTACAGAACCAACAGGGTTCCACCCATAGTTCAAACCCTTGTTCATCTGCTCAGCAGTTTGTGATGATACAAAAAAGTCTCCGGCTCAGACACTTGTACTGTAGGTTGAACGTCTCAGATTTGTTTGGGACCCAGAACCAAGAAAACATGTGTTGGTGACATCATCACTTACTGCTGCGTAGATTCACAGTGGAAGTAATGTTGTGTTGAGATTCTTTGCTGGATTCTGATTGGTTCATGGTACTCGTCCGTCTGCCATCTTTACGATGTAGATAAACACAGGTTTTTCTGAAACAGTCTTGTCCACACAAGGTTTTTTTTTAAAACGGAGAGGGGGGAATATCCATTTTCAAAAATACCCGACTATGTGTAAACGTAGCATAAGACCGTAAATAAAAACGTTTTTTGCTACCTGTTGTTGTCACACCATCATGACAGTCATGTTGTTTGTTGAATTATTATAATTAGAACAATATCAGTGCTTTCAAGTGGATCCGTTTTCTTTCCCTCTTAAAAACAGGACGGAAGTTAACGATTTTCAACACTCAAGCAACAGTTGCTATCGGCGGCAGTGACCGTGGGCGGCCCTTCCAGGGTCAGCTGTCCGGTCTCTACTACAACGGCCTCAAAGTGTTGAACATGGCCGCCGAGGCCAACGCCAACATCAAGATCAACGGCAGCGTGAGGCTGGTGGGGGACGTTCCCAGCGTGGGGGGTTCAGCCAGGACCACCGCCATGTCCCCAGACCTGTCCACCTCCTTCATCGAGACCACAACCATGATGTCCCCCACCACCACAAGGAAACACCGCTCCTCCTCCACTGTCCAGGTACCAGCAGTCCTCTGCTTTACCTCTGAACACTAGTCCAGGGCTCTGCAACCTTTATTATCAGTCAGAGCCTTTTTGGCCCCCTCCCTCTTCTACAAAAAAATAGTCTGGAGCTGCAAAAAATTACAGAGCTTATAAACTTTAAAAGTTTTAATCTTTTTGACATTTTATCTGTTCCAACCACTGAATACAACAAACAGAAGTGCAGTGTGGAATGGATTCTGGAATATGATTACTCTAAAAGTACACAGTAAAAGTAGTTCATAGTATTTGTGCTAATAGTATATGAAGTACTAATACCAAAAATACCAAATTGACGAGGGTACTTATTGGAAAAAATAATTTTATTCATCATTGAATTTAGTCTTAAGCCTATTTCAGATGAAAAAACCAAACACTTTTGTATCTTGGAAGGGAATCTGTGGTAGGATTACCCCAAAAGTACACAGTACTCATACTCATACAGTTGCTCTATGAAAAGTATCGCTATTTATGGAAATTATTTTCTTCCAAACTCAACACTGCCTCCACAGTTCCCAGTTGTACTGCTCCAAATTCTCCCGGAAAACAGAGAGAATTGTGTGAGTAATAAAGTATACAAGGGACCGACAGAACCCTCTGTCCATCTGTGTCTTTAACGTAGAACATAAATGAGCCCTTACTTTTGTTGTTGAAGGCACTTTCGCTCCATGCAGCTCATCTACTGTAATTGTCAATGAGTAGTGCACAAGAAAAATGCTAGCGGCTGGTTTGACTGTGCAGAGGAGAATCGCGGTTGACTTGACCTCAGTAAAGGAGGAGCCACTACAAGGAGGATGAAGAGATGCATGTGGCTCCAGAGCTGCAGGTTGCCGACCCCTGCACTAGTCCCTTTTCCATTCACCCTCGAACTGTGTGAATTTAACTGTTCATGTAAATGTATTTAATGGAAAAACGACAGCCACCCAATCCATACACTCGGGTGAAGAGAGGGGCGGAGCTGTCAACCGATCACCACCTGGTGGTGAGTTGTATCCGCTGGCGAAGGAGGAAACCAGACAGGCTGGGCATGCCCAAACGTGTTGTGAGGGTCTGCTGGAAATGTCTGGCAGAGCCCGATGTCAGCGCGGTCTTCAATTCCCACCTCCAGGAGAGCTTCTCCCAGATCCCAGAGCTTCTCCCAGATCCCGGGGGAGGCTGGGGACATTGAGTCCGAGTGGACCATGTTCTCTACCTCCATTGTCAAAGTGGCTGCTCGGAGCTGTGGTCTCAGGGTCCTGTCATGGCGGTAATTTCCGAACCTGGTGGTGGACCTGGAAGTAAGGGATGCCGTCAAGCTGAAGAAGGAGTCTTATGGAGCCTTGTTGGCTCGTGGGACTCCAGAGGCAGCTGATGGGTACCGGCAGGACAGGCGTACCACAGCCCAAGCCGTTGTGGAGGCAAAAACTGAGGTCTGGTGGAGTTTGAGGAGGCCATGGAGGAGGACTATCGAGGAAAATCTGTCAAACCGTCTGGCGCCTCAGGAGGGGAAAGCAGTGCACCACCAACACTGTTTCCAGTGGAAGTGGGAGGAGCTGACCTCGACTGGGGATGTGCTCGGACGGTGGAAGGAATTCTGGGAGGATCTCCTTAATCCAGTGTTGGCTGCTCGTCTTTCAGACAGGGGAAGCTCATTGTCGGCTTACATTAAAAAGAAAAAAGTCAAGTTATTTAAACATAAATTCGTCCCTCCATTCCTTTTTAAGAAATGATCGTATCGTACCAAGTAAACAAGAAAACATTGAATTCTGTTACATTGAACAAGGAAGTACAATGGTTGTTTTCTTCCAGGTCAGTAAATGAACAGTTCATTTGGTTTCTGTGATTTCACAGCAGAATGTGTGACGTATTAAACTGAACTGTGTCAGTGAAGGAGCAGATCTGAAAACAGCTGTCAATCAAACCACATTCAGCCTTCGGACACCGTCCTCCGATCGGCGTGCAGAAGCTCGGCGTCCGGCCCGGCCGAGCTCCGCCCCTGAGACAACACGGTGTCATGTGTCCAGTGCTGGTCCAGTCCTGTAGTGGTTTTTCCAGCAGTTCCACTCAGTCCCATTGAAGTGCATGGACGCTGAGCGTCTACGGACAAATGCACTGAGCAGAGATGGAATGAACAAACACAGACACGGGAATGGAGGAGAAGTGAACAACATCCAGTCCACTGATCTGGGATCAAACTGATTCTGAACCAACTGGTCTGAGAGATGAACGTGTTCCAACACATTTGGAGTCAATGAAATGAAAACAACTGAACAGATTTGAGCATTTAATGGGAGTCATTTTAGGGTCAGCTGAGCTTCCACTGCAGTCGGACACAAACACCTCTGCCTCAATCCCACTGTCACGTCTTCCATGGACGAAGCAGAGGCTGAGGTCTCAGAGGTAGACTGGTCCAGGTCTCCGAGGTGGACTGGTCCATCACCCAGGTGGTTGGACAGCTCCTTAGTGGCAGAGCACCGGGGGTGGATGAGGTTCACTCTGAGTCCCCTCAGTCTCTGGATGTGCAGGACTGTCTTGGTCTCTGTAACATGGCGTGGCAGTCGGGGACAGTCCCTCTGGATTGGCAGACCGGGGTGGTGGTCCCCCTTTTTAAGAAGGGGGACCGAAGGATGTGCTCCAACCACAGGGGGTCCCACTCCTCAGCCTCCCAGGGAACGTCTATTCCAGGTACTGGAGAGGAGGATCCGACCGATAGTCGAACCTTGGATCCAGGAGGAACAATGTGGTTTTTGTCCCGGTCGTGGAACACTGGACCAGCTCTATACTCTTATCGGGTGCTCGAGGGTTCATGGGAGTTCGCCCAACCGGTCCAGACGTGTTTTGTGGATCTGGAGAAGGCGTTGGACCGTGTCCCTCGTGGTATCCTGTGGGGGTGCTTCGGGAGTATGGGGTCCAGGGCCCTTTGCTGAGGACAGTCCGGTCCTTGTATGACCGAAGCAGAAGTCTGGTTCACAGTAAGTCAGACCTGTGTGTGGTGTGTGTGTTTCTGCAGCATGCCACCGATGACATCGTGTCGTCTGCAGAATGTTCCAGTGATGACGAGGACCTGGAGGAGTGTGAGACCAGTAATGCAGGTGGGCTAGGTTAGTTCGCATTGGCTTGGCTTCTGTGTGCCAGTCCAGGTCCATCTGACCCAGGACGGTCAAGGTCCATCTGCAGAGCATCACAGCCCCATGGGTCCACAAGTGTACCTTCAGGAGAAACAGGCCTGTTACTGGTACTGGTCCTGGTACTGTGGAGGACAGCAGCATTTATGCAAACTAAGACTGTGTTCACACTGTAGACCATATGAGACAAAGACCGTCTGAACAGCACTAATCTGACCCAGACCACTGTCATATGTGGTCCCAAATCTGACCCAGACCACTGTCATATGTGGTCCCAAATCTGACCCAGACCACTGTCATATGCGGTCCTAAATCTGACCCAGACCACTGTCATATGCGGTCCTAAATCTGACCCAGACCACTATCATATGTGGTCCTAAATCTGACCCCGACCACTGTCATATGCGGTCCTAAATCTGACCCAGACCACTGTCATATGCGGTCCCAAATCTGACCCAGACCACTGTCATATGCAGTCCCAAATCTGACCCAGACCACTGTCATATGTGGTCCTAAATCTGACCCAGACCACTATCATATGTGGTCCTAAATCTGACCCCGACCACTGTCATATGCGGTCCTAAATCTGACCCAGACCACTGTCATATGCGGTCCCAAATCTGACCCAGACCACTGTCATATGCAGTCCCAAATCTGACCCAGACCACTGTCATATGCAGTGCCAAATCTGACCCAGACCACTGTCATATGCGGTCCTAAATCTGACCCAGACCACTGTCATATGTGGTCCTACATCTGACCCAGACCACTGTCATATGTGGTCCTACATCTGACCCAGACCACTGTCATATGTGGTCCCAAATCTGACCCAGACCACTGTCATATGTGGTCCCAAATCTGACCCAGACCACTGTCATATGTGGTCCCAAATCTGACCCAGACCACAGTCATATGTGGTCCCAAATCTGACCCAGACCACAGTCATATGCGGGTCCCAAATCTGACCCAGACCACTGTCATATGCGGTCCCAAATCTGACCCAGACCACTGTCATATGTGGTCCTAATCTGACCCAGACCACTGTCATATGCGGTCCCCAAATCTGACCCAGACCACTGTCATATGCGGTCCTAAATCTGACCCAGACCACTATCATATGCGGTCCTAAATCTGACCCCGACCACTGTCATATGCGGTCCTAAATCTGACCCAGACCACTGTCATATGCGGTCCCAAATCTGACCCAGACCCAAATCTGACCCAGACCACTGTCATATGCAGTCCCAATCTGACCCAGACCACTGTCATATGCGGTCCTAAATCTGACCCAGACCACTGTCATATGTGGTCCTACATCTGACCCAGACCACTGTCATATGTGGTCCTACATCTGACCCAGACCACTGTCAAATGTGGTCCCAAATCTGACCCAGACCACAGTCATATGTGGTCCCAAATCTGACCCAGACCACTGTCATATGTGGTCCCAATCTGACCCAGACCACAGTCATATGTGGTCCCAAATCTGACCCAGACCACTGTCATATGCGGTCCCAAATCTGACCCAGACCACAGTCATATGTGGTCCTAAATCTGACCCAGACCACTGTCATATGTGGTCCTACATCTGACCCAGACCACTGTCATATGGGTCCTACATCTGACCCAGACCACTGTCATATGTGGTCCTAAATCTGACCCAGACCACTGTCATATGTGGTCCCAAATCTGACCCAGACCACTGTCATATGCGGTCCCTAAATCTGACCCAGACCACAGTCATATGTGGTCCCAAATCTGACCCAGACCACTGTCATATGCGGTCCCCAATCTGACCCAGACCACAGTCATATGTGGTCCTGAATCTGACCCAGACCACTGTCATATGCGGTCCCGAATCTGACCCAGACCACAGTCATATGTGGTCCTAGATCTGACCCAGACCACTGTCATATGTGGTCCTAGATCTGACCCAGACCACTGTCATATGTGGTCCTACATCTGACCCAGACCACAGTCATATGTGGTCCCAAATCTGACCCAGACCACTGTCATATGCGGTCCCGAATCTGACCCAGACCACAGTCATATGTGGTCCTAGATCTGACCCAGACCACTGTCATATGTGGTCCTAGATCTGACCCAGACCACTGTCATATGTGGTCCTACATCTGACCCAGACCACAGTCATATGTGGTCCTAAATCTGACCCAGACCACTGTCATATGTGGTCCCAAATCTGACCCAGACCACAGTCATATGTGGTCCTAAATCTGACCCAGACCACTGTCATATGTGGTCCTACATCTGACCCAGACCACAGTCATATGTGGTCCTAAATCTGACCCAGACCACTGTCATATGTGGTCCCAAATCTGACCCAGACCACTGTCATATGCGGTCCCGAATCTGACCCAGACCACAGTCATATGTGGTCCTAGATCTGACCCAGACCACTGTCATATGTGGTCCTACATCTGACCCAGACCACAGTCATATGTGGTCCTAAATCTGACCCAGACCACTGTCATATGTGGTCCCAAATCTGACCCAGACCACAGTCATATGTGGTCCTAGATCTGACCCAGACCACTGTCATATGTGGTCCCAAATCTGACCCAGACCACAGTCATATGTGGTCCCAGATCTGACCCAGACCACTGTCATATGTGGTCCTACATCTGACCCAGACCACAGTCATATGTGGTCCTAAATCTGACCCAGACCACTGTCATATGTGGTCCTAAATCTGACCTAGTCACATTTAATGTGAATCTGAACCAACACACAGGAAAAAAAATCAGATTTCACCTAAAAAAAATCCAATGGTGTGTTCAGAACCTGCTGTGTGGGCGGAGCCTGAAATCATTAGCGCCAATGAGACGAAGGCGTGCTCATTCCAGGAGCTACACTTCCACATGGGGTTTTTCCAGAGTGTTCAAATATGGTCACCAACGTACGCCCAAATTTAGAGCAGAGACCAAGGTTGTAATAGTTTTGATTTTTCATTCTAGTTTAGTTTTATTTAGCTTTGACTTTTTTCTCTAATTCAGTTCGTTTGAATTAGTTTTAAGAGCAGGTTTGACAGTTTTTATTAGTTGTCGTTTTTTTCTGAATGCTTAGTATTACTTTAGTTTAGTTTTAGTATTAGTTTCTTTTTTTTTCATATATTTTTTCTTCCATCCTATTCACATAAATCAGTGAGGTTCCCCTTTATTTGGGGGAGGGGTTAGGGCGGCTCTAACTGAGCACACATACAAACATATGCACATACACCTGAGTACATTTCCTATAGCAGGTTGGGGGGTAAATGTAGGTAGGGGTGCCATCCATACACGTCACTTACGTGAAAATGAAAATGAAACTTTCCGTACTTTCTGACTTGTATACCTGTCTTCTAGTGCTGATCTGAGACCAAATGTTCACATGTTCTGTCCTATATCAACACTGACAAAGATGAAAATGAAGGGAATTTTATCCATAATTTTCATCCGTTTTAGTTTTATAAACACACAATACAGTTTCAGTTTATCTTTTTGTTTCTTTTAATTTGAGTTTTTATTTATTTCAGTTAACGAAAAATGTATTTTCAGTTTTAGTCATTTTGTTCGTTTTCGTGAACGATAATAACCTTGGCAGAGACACAAATGGGAGGACTGGTCTGTTTGAACCGACCAATCAGACGCATACGATGGTGAGTCTAATAGGCTCAGTATTTGGTGGGCGGGGCTAATAGGCTCAGTATTTGGTGGGCGGGGCTAATAGGCTCAGTATTTGGTAGGTGGGACTTTCCGACCTCTATACCTGTCTTTTACCGCTGATCTGAGACCAGATGTTCACATGTTCTGTCCTATATTAACGTTGACAAAGATGAAAACAAAGGGAATTTATCCATAATTTTTATCCGTTTTAGTTAGTTTTATAAACACAATACAGTTTCAGTTAGTTATGTTTTTTTTCTTTTAATTTGAGTTTTTTTTTATTTCAGTTAATGAAAATGTTTTTCCAGTTTTAGTTTTCGTCATTTCATTTGTTTTCGTTAACGATAATAACCTTGGCAGAGACACAAACGAAGGACCGGTCTGTGTGAACCGACCAATCAGACGCGTACGATGGTGACTCACGTTTTCACTGATGCTCCAGACAGAATGGATCCCATCCTGTGTGTGTGTGTGTGTGTGTGTGTGTGTGCTGCTCGTCCATCCACTGCTCTGATGCCTTCCATTTCCATTTCCATCCATTTGGACTGGTTCTGTCTGGTCCAGTGGGTTTCCCAGTTAACCCAGTGCAGTGGGTGGTCCACAGTCCATAATGGAGCTGACTCCAGTTGCTCTGCTTCTCCCACCATGGCTTTGCATTGTTTGTGCACATAATAGAGAACAGATATCATTGAATTTCTGTGGAGCACTTTTCCTTTGGTTTGTTTGTTTTCAGCTCAGATAGCGCAGCTCCTGTAGTCCAGTTCCCAGAACAGACCCTGCACTGTTCATCCCAGTCAGCTTTTTGAATGGAAGTGTGTCACATATGGTTAGTACAGCTAAATGAACTTGGTTGCTAATTGTGCAACCTTGAGCATTTCTCAGAATTCAAGATGGCGTCCTCCGCCATCTTGAATTGTCATCAATTTTCAACTTTGTTCTCACTGACAAAGAAAGTGGTGTAATCTGTGGTCTGGTAGCTTTTCCAGGATGGGGAGTCCATTTGTGAAGTCATTTTTTTGGATACAGGTCAAATCAGAGGTCAAATCTGGAATGGGAATTAAATTATAGGAACAGATCCACTTCAACCAGATATTGGGTACAGTAACATTATGTTTTTTAAATCCAATTTATTTTCCAGAAGAAATTAATTTGGAACTAAAGTATTTTCTCTTCTGTTTATATGAAAATGTTAAACCTGAATAAAGGTTTACATGAGGTATTAATGAGGTAGATCAGTGAGCAGAAGGGTTTGTGCTGCAGTGCTCACGTTGCCTTGTTCTCGCAGCCCTTCCTTTAGCGTTTTAGCTTTGCATTAGTTTTTATTTCCCAGATTTTCTTCCTGCAGTAAGTCACATGACCATGATCTGAGTCTCAGTTTGTGATCATATTGACCCCAGCGGACTAAAGGAATGATTAGGGAGAACTGAATTGACCAAAATCACTCGTAAAATACAACAAATCACCTCTAAAAGCCTGGCTACGTCTGAGCAGAGGAATGAAGCCATTCTGCTAAGCTAGGTTAAGCTAAGCTAACAGAAGGGTTTGCGAGAACAAGTCAATGGGTGCACTGCGGTGCACTTATCGAACTCATTAGTGCATGACAGATGAATTAATAAAAAAACAGGTGTTGAACTGTTCCTTCAGGGTTTTCCAGGCTGGTAGATCCCATCAGAATATTCCACTGGAACGCTTTGGGAAGACTAGACTGCAGTGCAGAGTCTTCCACCAGCGCAGAATGTGTGCGTCATCGCCACAGGACAAGACACTGAGCATGTGCAGAATGGAAGGAATAAAGTCCAAACGGAATAAAGGCTTTACATGTCCAGGAAGAATTTAGACCGCAGTTAAAAGAGGATTAAACCACTGACTTTAATCAGGTTTAAATTTAATCTGAACTTTTCTGTTTCAACTGGAATAAGGTGTTTACATGGACATCTGAAATAGGATCTAACGTTTATTCAGATTAAACCAGGAAGAAAAGTTGTCATGGAAACACATGGAGTGAAAAGACGTAACAAGTCACATGTAATTGTTCATTATTGTCAATTTTTCCAGGTCTTTATTCATATAAAAAAACCCACACACACAAAGTCACATGCTGTCAAATTCAGTCAGTCAGAATAATCTCTGTTTCCACAGACTGACAAAGCCTTTTATTGTGACGTCGAACCAAACGTTCCCCTGGCTTGTTTCTACATGTACTGACAACCAATGTTTGAAAAAAAAACAACGGTGTCACACTTGGTCGACGCAGTCTTTTCAACATCTGGTTGAAGTGGATCTGTTCCTATAATTTAATTCCCATTCCAAATTTGACCTCTGATTTGACCTGTATCCAAAAACATGACTTCACAAATGGACTCCCCATCCTGGAAAACCTACCAGACCACAGATTACACCACTTTCTTTGTCAACGAGAACAAAAGTTGAAAATTGATGAAAATTCAACATGGCGGAGGACGCCATCTTGAATTCTGAGAAATGCTCAAGGTTGCACAATTAGCAACCAAGTTCATTTAGCTGCACTAACCACATGTGACACGTTTCCATTCAAAAAGTCGACTGGGATGAACCGTGCAGGGTCAACTTGACTCCTTCCAGAGTTTATGACCTTAGATGGACTGGAATAATTCCACAGCTGTTACAGGAGGATGAGTTACTGCAGTCAGAATGTGAACGTCCACATGCATTTGACTGAGGTTTCCATCAGGGCTGGGTCATAAAGGCATCACTAACACTATGTTTTATGTTCTGATCATTACATTTATGACATATTTTTCTGTTGGTTTCAGTTTATTTCCTTTACATTTGTCTGTTAAAGCATTCAACAAATGTGTTCTGTTTATATTCAATTCAATACGAACTGACTGGGTTTAGAAGATTATCTGTCTGTCTGTTCATCTGTCTGTCTGCTCATCTGTCTGTCTGCTCATCTGTCTGCTCATCTGTCTGTCTGCTCATCTGTCTGTCTGTTCATCTGTCTGTCTGCTCATCTGTCTGTCTGCTCATCTGTCTGTCTGCTCATCTGTCTGTTCATCTGTCTGTTCATCTGTCTGTCTGCTTATCTGTCTGTCTGCTCATCTGTCTGCTCATCTGTCTGTTCATCTGTCTGTCTGCTTATCTGTCTGTCTGCTCATCTGTCTGCTCATCTGTCTGTCTGCTCATCTGTCTGTTCATCTGTCTGTCTGTTCATCTGTCTGTCTGCTCATCTGTCTGTCTGCTCATCTGTCTGCTCATCTGTCTGTCTGTTCATCTGTCTGTCTGCTCATCTGTCTGTTCATCTGTCTGTTCATCTGTCTGTCTGCTCATCTGTCTGTCTGCTCATCTGTCTGCTCATCTGTCTGTCTGCTCATCTGTCTGTTCATCTGTCTGTTCATCTGTCTGTCTGCTTATCTGTCTGTCTGCTCATCTGTCTGTTCATCTGTCTGTCTGCTCATCTGTCTGTTCATCTGTCTGTCTGCTCATCTGTCTGTCTGCTCATCTGTCTGTTCATCTGTCTGTTCATCTGTCTGTCTGCTCATCTGTCTGTCTGCTCATCTGTCTGTCTGCTCATCTGTCTGTTCATCTGTCTGTTCATCTGTCTGTCTGCTTATCTGTCTGTCTGCTCATCTGTCTGTCTGCTCATCTGTCTGTCTGCTCATCTGTCTGTTCATCTGTCTGTTCATCTGTCTGTCTGCTTATCTGTCTGTCTGCTCATCTGTCTGTTCATCTGTCTGTCTGCTCATCTGTCTGTTCATCTGTCTGTTCATCTGTCTGTCTGCTCATCTGTCTGTCTGCTCATCTGTCTGTTCATCTGTCTGTTCATCTATCTCTCTGCTCATCTGTCTGTTCATCTGTCTGTCTGCTCATCTGTCTGTCTGCTCATCTGTCTGCTCATCTGTCTGTCTGCTCATCTGTCTGTCTGCTCATCTGTCTGTTCATCTGTCTGTCTGTTCATCTGTCTGTCTGCTCATCTGTCTGTTCATCTGTCTGTCTGTTCATCTGTCTGTCTGCTTATCTGTCTGTTCATCTGTCTGTCTGTTAATCTGTCTGTTCATCTGTCTGTCTGTTCATCTGTTTGTTCATCTGTCTGTCTGTTCATCTGTCTGTTCATCTGTCTGTCTGTTCATCTGTCTGTCTGTTCATCTGTCTGTCTGTTTGTGTGTCTGTCTGTTCATCTGTCTGTCTGTTCGTGTCTGTCTGTTCATCTGTCTTTCTGTCTGTTCATCTGTCTGTTCATCTGTCTGTTCATCTGTCTGCTCATCTGTCTGTCTGTTAATCTGTCTGTCTGTTCATCTGTCTGTTCATCTGTCTGTTCATCTGTCTGTCTGCTCATCTGTCTGTCTGTTAATCTGTCTGTTCATCTGTCTGTCTGTTCATCTGTCTGTTCATCTGTCTGTCTGTTCATCTGTCTGTTCATCTGTCTGTCTGTTCATCTGTCTGTCTGTTCATCTGTCTGTTCATCTGTCTGTCTGTTCATCTGTCTGTTCATCTGTCTGTCTGTTCATCTGTCTGTCTGTTCATCTGTCTGTTCATCTGTCTGTCTGTTCATCTGTCTGTTCATCTGTCTGTTCATCTGTCTGTCTGTTCATCTGTCTGTTCATCTGTCTGTCTGTTCATCTGTCTGTCTGTTCATCTGTCTGTTCATCTGTCTGTCTGTTCATCTGTCTGTTCATCTGTCTGTCTGTTCATCTGTCTGTCTGTTCATCTGTCTGTTCATCTGTCTGTCTGTTCATCTGTCTGTTCATCTGTCTGTTCATCTGTCTGTCTGTTCATCTGTCTGTTCATCTGTCTGTCTGTTCATCTGTCTGTCTGTTCATCTGTCTGTTCATCTGTCTTTGTGTCTGTTCATCTGTCTGTCTGTTCATCTGTCTTTCTGTCTGTTCATCTGTCTGTCTGTTTGTGTCTGTCTGTTCATCTGTCTTTCTGTCTGTTCATCTGTATGTTCATCTGTCTGTCTGCTCATCTGTCTGTCTGTTAATCTGTCTGTTCATCTGTCTGTCTGTTCATCTGTCTTTCTGTCTGTTCATCTGTCTGTTCATCTGTCTGTCTGTTCATCTGTCTTTCTGTCTGTTTATCTGTCTGTCTGTCTGTCTGTCTGTCTGTTTGTGTGTCTGTCTGTTCATCTGTCTGTCTGTCTGTTCATCTGTCTGTTCATCTGTCTGTTCGTGTGTCTGTCTGTCTGTTCATCTGTCTGTTCATCTGTCTTTCTGTCTGTTCATCTGTCTGTCTGTCTGTTCATCTGTCTGTTCATCTGTCTGTCTGTTCATCTGTCTTTCTGTCTGTTCATCTGTCTGTCTGTATGTTCATCTGTCTGTTCATCTGTCTGTCTGTTCATCTGTCTGTCTGTTCATCTGTCTGTTCATCTGTCTGTCTGTTCATCTGTCTTTCTGTCTGTTCATCTGTCTGTCTGTATGTTCATCTGTCTGTTCATCTGTCTGTCTGTTCATCTGTCTGTCTGTTCATCTGTCTGTTCATCTGTCTGTCTGTTCATCTGTCTGTTCATCTGTCTGTCTGTTCATCTGTCTGTCTGTTCATCTGTCTGTCTGTTCATCTGTCTGTTCATCTGTCTGTCTGTTCATCTGTCTTTCTGTCTGTTTATCTGTCTGTCTGTCTGTCTGTTTGTGTGTCTGTCTGTTCATCTGTCTTTCTGTCTGTTTATCTGTCTGTCTGTCTGTTCATCTGTCTGTCTGACTGTTCATCTGTCTGTTCATCTGTCTGTTCGTGTGTCTGTCTGTCTGTTCATCTGTCTGTTCATCTGTCTTTCTGTCTGTTCATCTGTCTGTCTGTCTGTTCATCTGTCTGTTCATCTGTCTGTATGTCTGTTCATCTGTCTGTTCATCTGTCTGTCTGTTCGTGTGTCTGTCTGTCTGTTCATCTGTCTGTCTGTCTGTTCATCTGTCTTCTGTCTGTTCATCTGTCTGTCTGTATGTTCATCTGTCTGTTCATCTGTCTGTCTGTTCATCTGTCTTTGTGTCTGTTCGTGTGTCTGTCTGTCTGTTCATCTGTCTGTCTGTCTGTTCATCTGTCTGTTCATCTGTCTGTCTGTTCATCTGTCTGTTCATCTGTCTGTTCATCTGTCTGTCTGTTCATCTGTCTGTCTATTCATCTGTCTGTCTGTTTGTGTGTCTGTCTGTTCATCTGTCTGTCTGTTCGTGTCTGTCTGTTCATCTGTCTTTCTGTCTGTTCATCTGTCTGTTCATCTGTCTGTTAATCTGTCTGTTCATCTGTCTGTCTGTTCATCTGTCTGTTCATCTGTCTGTCTGCTCATCTGTCTGTCTGTTAATCTGTCTGTTCATCTGTCTGTCTGTTCATCTGTCTGTTCATCTGTCTGTCTGTTCATCTGTCTGTCTGTTCATCTGTCTGTTCATCTGTCTGTCTGTTCATCTGTCTGTCTGTTCATCTGTCTGTTCATCTGTCTGTTCATCTGTCTGTCTGTTCATCTGTCTGTCTGTTCATCTGTCTGTTCATCTGTCTGTCTGTTCATCTGTCTTTGTGTCTGTTCATCTGTCTGTCTGTTCATCTGTCTTTCTGTCTGTTCATCTGTCTGTCTGTTTGTGTCTGTCTGTTCATCTGTCTTTCTGTCTGTTCATCTGTCTGTCTGCTCATCTGTCTGTCTGTTAATCTGTCTGTTCGTCTGTCTGTTCATCTGTCTGTTCATCTGTCTGTCTGTTCATCTGTCTTTCTGTCTGTTTATCTGTCTGTCTGTCTGTCTGTCTGTTCGTGTGTCTGTCTGTCTGTTCATCTGTCTGTTCGTGTGTCTGTCTGTCTGTTCATCTGTCTGTTCATCTGTCTTTCTGTCTGTTCATCTGTCTGTTCGTGTGTCTGTATGTCTGTTCATCTGTCTGTTCATCTGTCTGTCTGTTCGTGTGTCTGTCTGTCTGTTCATCTGTCTGTCTGTCTGTTCATCTGTCTTTCTGTCTGTTCATCTGTCTGTTCATCTGTCTGTCTGTTCGTGTGTCTGTCTGTCTGTTCATCTGTCTGTCTGTATGTTCATCTGTCTTTTCATCTGTCTTTCTGTCTGTTCATCTGTCTGTCTGTATGTTCATCTGTCTGTTCATCTGTCTGTCTGTTCATCTGTCTGCCTGTCTGTCTGTCTGTCTCTCCTATACTTTCTCCAGTAGTCCTTTTCCTTCTTTCATATATTCGTCCACAGTTCCACATGTTTAGTAGAACTCACATTAGAACTGTACCTTCTGTCTAAATCCTCGCATGGACTTCAAACCAAAGCCAAACTGCACATTTTACATTCTCACCTTTCATTTGGTACCAATTTTATTGACCTTCCATGACCACCAAAGGTCAAACTCAAGGTCATGATTTTCAAAATACCCACTTTTTGACCAGAACAGAAAACTGTCTGGTATCAGATTATAAAGTGTGACATATCTGCCACAGTTCTAGTCCAGTGTCCATGGTTCTGACCCTGCACTGTTCATCCCAGTCAACTTTTTGAATGGAAATGTGTCACATGTGGTTAGTACAGCTAAATGACTTCGTTGCTAATTGTGCAACCTTGAGCATTCCCAGAATTCAAGATGGCGGAGGACGCCATCTTGAATTTTCATCATTTTCAACTTTTGTTCTCACTGACACAGACAGTGGTGTAATCTGTGGTCTGGTAGGTTTTCCAGGATGGGGAGTCCATTTGTGAAGTCATGTTTTTGGATACAGGTCAAATCAGAGGTCAAATTTGGAATGGGGAATTAAATTATAGGAACAGATCCACTTCAACCACATATCGAAAAGACGCAACAAGAAACAAGTCACATGGAATCGTTCATTATTGTCAAATTTTCCAGATTTTGATTCACATAAAAAAAAAACACACAAAGTCACATGCTGTCAAATTCAGTCAATCAGAATAATCTCCATTTCCACAGACTGACAAAGCCTTTTATTGTGACGTCGAACCAAACGTTCCCCTGGCTTGTTTCTACATGTACTGACAACCAATGATTGAAAAAAAAAAACGGTGTCACACTTGGTCGACGCAGTCTTTTCAATATGTGGTTGAAGTGGATCTGTTCCTATCATTTAATTCCCATTCCAAATTTGACCTCTGATTTGACCTGTATCCAAAAACATGACTTCACAAATGGACTCCCCATCCTGGAAAACCTACCAGACCACAGATTACACCACTTTGTTTGTCAACGAGAACAAAAGTTGAAAACTGATGAAAATTCAAGATGGCGGAGGACGCCATCTTGAATTCTGAGAAATGCTCAAGGTTGCACAATTAGCAACCAAGTTCATTTTGAGTCAGCCGTCTGTCATGAATTTACACAGAATTCACCCCATTCTGACCCAGACTGCATCTGTGTTTGGACCCGTACCCTAACCCTGACCCTGGAACCCAACCCTGACCCTTACCCGGGGTCATGGGGGTCACTCCTCTCACCCTAACCCTAACCCATGTGGGTCCACTCCTCTAAATGTTCTGTAGAGCTTCCATTGTCTGGACATGAACTATCTGATGCTTGTATTTGGGCTTCATCCTGCATGACCTGTGACCTTTGACCTTTGACACACAACGCTTCCTTCAGATCTGGGAACAGATTTGTTCCAAGGGTTTGAAAAAGGAAACTTTTGCATTTCCTTTGTCAAATAAAAGCACAAGCAACAAAGTTTTCTGTGCCATCAACACAATGGAACTGGAATGAGCCCTTAACTTAACCTAAGTATTCCCTTTAATTCGACTGTTCCATCGTCCTCCTTTAGGCTGCTCCGTATGTCAACTCTGAACTCTGAACTCTGTTAACTCCTGTTACCTCCCATTAGCTCCACTGACTACCGCTAACTCCCATTAACTCCTGTTAAGTCTTCTTAACTGCCGCTACCTCCTGTTAACCTCCTCTCAATGCCCATTAACTCGTGCTACCCATCCTGTTAACTCCCATTAACTCCTGTTAACCTCCTCTTAACTCCCGCTACTGCTCGCTAACTCCCGTAACTCTCGCTACCTCCCATTTATTCCCCTTAACTCCCTACCTCCTGTCAACTCTGTTAACTCCCTCTACCTCCTGTTAAGTCAGTTAACTCCTGCTAACTCCCATTAATTCCCACTAACTCCCGTTAAGTCAGGCTAACTCCCACTAACTTCCCTTGATTTCCATTTAACTCTTCGTACCTCCTGTTTACTCCCGCTAACTCCACTAACTCCGCTCACTCCTGTTAATTCTCGTTAACTTCGTTAACTCCTGTTACCTCCAGCTAACTCCCACTAATTCCACTTAACTCTGCTAACTCCCCTTAACTCCTCTTAACTCCCAGTAATTCTCATTAACTCCGTTACCTCCCGTTTCCTCCCGTTCACTCCTCCCATTAACTCCTCCTCCCGTTCACTCCTCCCGTTAAACTCCTCCCGTTAAACTCCTCCCGTTAACTCTTCCTCCCGTTAACTCCTCCTCCCGTTCACTCCTCCCGTTCACTCCTCCCGTTAACTCTTCCTCCTGTTAACTCCTCCTCCCTGTAACTCCTCCCGTTCACTCCTCCCGTTCACTCCTCCCTTTAACTCCTCCCGTTCACTCCTCCCGTTCACTCCTCCTCCCGTTAAACTCCTCCCGTTAAACTCCTCCCGTTAAACTCCTCCCGTTAACTCTTCCTCCCGTTAACTCCTCTCCCGTTCACCCTCCGTTCACTCCTCCTCCCGTTAAACTCCTCCCGTTAAACTCCTCCCGTTAACTCTTCCTCCCGTTAACTCCTCCTCCCGTTCACTCCTCCCGTTCACATCCTCCCGTTCACTCCTCCCGTTAACTCCTCCCTTTAACTCCTCCCGTTAACCCCTCCCATTCACTCCTCCTCCCGTTCACTCTTCGTGTGGATGGCGTACAAAGCTTTGTTCAAACAGATCATTTCCTTTAGGGTTTTGTTTCTTTTTATTTCTGTGGGGGTTTTTTAATCACATGACTTTTGTTCGTTAAATCCATTTCCTGTTTCTTTGATTTCACTCGGTCACATGATAAACATTCACTTTCATTGTTGTTTCCCTTGTTTTTTGTTTTTTGCGGTCGCAGCGACTCCTTGTGTACTCTGTCTTTCTTTTGGTCCTGTTGTCTGTGTGTTTTGATGTGAGTGGGTTCCTCTGTTGAAGTCTATCGTTCACCACGTCTTTAGCTTTGACTCATTTCATAAGAGTGCATTATACAGGGTTAGGGGTTATACAGCCAAACGCTTCATTATACGGGTTAGGGTTATACAGCCAAACGCTTCATTATACAGGGTTAGGGGTTATACAGCCAACGCTTCATTATACAGGGTTAGGGGTTATCAGCAAACGCTTCATTATACAGGGTTAGGGGTTATACATCCAAACGCTTCATTATACAGGGTTAGGGGTTATACATCCAAACGCTTCATTAAACAGGGTTAGGGTTATACATCCAAAACGCTTCATTATACAGGGTTAGGGGTTTATACATCCAAACACTTCATTAAACAGGGTTAGGGGGTTATACATCCAAACGCTTCATTATACAGGGTTAGGGGTTATACATCCAAACGCTTCATTATACATTGTTAGGGGTTATACAGCCAAACGCTTCATTATACAGGGTTAGGGGTTATACATCCAAACGCTTCATTATACAGGGGTAGGGGTTACATCCAAATGCTTCATTATATAGGGTTAGGGGTTATACATCCAACGCTTCATTACAGGGTTAGGGGTTATACATCCAAACGCTTCATTATATAGGGTTAGGGGTTTACATCCAATGCTTCATTATACAGGGGTAGGGTTACATCCAAACGTTTCATTATACAGGGTTAGGGGTTATACATCCAAACGCTTCATATACATTGTTAGGGGTTATACATCCAAACGCTTCATTATACAGGGTTAGGGGTTATACATCCAAACTTCATTATACAGGGTTAGGGGTTATACATCCAACGCTTCATTATACAGGTTAGGGGTTATACATCCAAACGCTTCATTATACATTGTTAGGGGTTATACAGCCAAACGCTTCATTATACAGGGTTAGGGGTTATACATCCAAACGCTTCATTATACAGGGTAGGGGTTATACATCCAAACACTTCATTATATAGGGTTAGGGGTTATACATCCAAACGCTTCATTATACATTGTTAGGGGTTTACAGCCAAACGCTTCATTATACAGGGTTAGGGGTTATACATCCAACGCTTCATTATACAGGGTTAGGGGTTATACATCCAAACGCTTCATTATATAGGGTTAGGGGTTTACATCCAAATGCTTCATTATACAGGGGTAGGGGTTATACATCCAAACGTTTCATTATACAGGGTTAGGGGTTATACATCCAAACGCTTCATTATACTTGTTAGGGGTTATACATCCAAACGCTTCATTATACAGGGTTAGGGGTTATACATCCAAACGCTTCATTATACAGGGTTAGGGTTATACATCCAAACGCTTCATTAAATAGGTTAGGGTTATACATCCAAATGCTTCATTATACAGGGGTAGGGTTATACATCCAAACGTTTCATTATACAGGGTTAGGGGTTATACATCCAAACGCTTCATTAAACAGGGTTTAGGGTTATACAGCCAAACGCTTCATTATACAGGGTTAGGGGTTATACATCCAAACACTTATTATGCGGGGTTAGGGGTTATACAGCCAAACACTTTGTTATACAGGGTTAGGGGTTATACAGCCAAACACTTTGTTATACAGGGTTAGGGGTTATACAGCCAACACTTTATTATACAGGGTTAGGGTTTGGGTCCTAATGCCATCTTATGGAATGTGTTTTGATTGAATTTGATTGACATGGAAAAAAAAACATCAAGGAAACTGTGGCCTAAAAATATTCACCATATACATGGGTTAAAGCTGGATCTGTAAGAAGGACTGGACTGGTCTGCAGGACCAGGTCTGGAGTTTTTCTTTCTTTCTTTCTTTCTTTTCTTTTCTTTCTTCTCTTTCTCTTTCTTTCTTTCTTTCTTTCTTTTCTTTTTCTTT
>NW_021941741.1:89567-92067 GCF_902148855.1 Sphaeramia orbicularis
TTTTGTTTGTTGTTGTGTTCCCTTGGCTCTTGTTGTTTTTATGGTCAGTGTTGTTTTGTCTGACTGTGGAGTGTTCTGCACAAGGAAGTCTGAGGCTGCAGCCCACTGGGGTTAGGCCTGGAAATGGATCCTGTGTGTGGGTCTGGACTGGGAGGAGCCCAGGAACAACAGCTGACGTCCTGCATCAGCTGACGTCCTGCATCAGCTGACAGGATGTGAATAATAAACACATAAATAACTTTACTGCTCGTTTGGCAGTATTGTAATTACATATGAGTCATTTGTCAGAATGAGTGGAGGTGAGTGGACCAATGATGGAACTGCAGACGGAGTGGGCGGGGTCTGCAGTGGATGACATCAGCTGTTTGTGTGTGTGTGTGTGTGTGTGTGTGTGTTAACCCGTCCCCTGTGCCCTGTCCAGGTCCCAGTACCACCTGTCAGGAGGACTCCTGTGCCAACATGGGCATCTGTATCCAGCAGTGGGAGAACTACACCTGTGACTGTTCTATGACCTCCTACACAGGAACGCAGTGCAACGACCGTGAGTATGAACACACAACAGCACACAACACAAAAGCACACAACGGCACACAACGGCACACAACAGCACACAACTGCACACAACTGCACACAACAGCACAGCGCCCCCTGGTGCACCAACACACAGCCTCAGCTGGGGTTTTTTTTTATTTATTCTTTTTTTTTTTTTTTTTTTATTAAATTACATTTTTTATTTTATTATCTTTCTATTTGTTTTTTATTTTTTAATTTTATTTTATCTGTATATTTTTTCATTTTATTTTATGTATTTATTTATTTATTTTTTGTGTATTCTTTATTTTTTATTTAATTATTTTTTATTTTTAAATTATTTTTTGATTTTTAAATTAAAATTTTTTCACTTATTTTTATTTTTTATTTTTTATTGTTTTAATTTTATTTGTTTATTTTTTAATTTTGTATTTATTTTATGTTATTAGTTTTATTTTATTATTACTTTTTTATATTTGAATTGTTTTAATTATTTATTTATAATTATTTATTTTAATTCATTTATTTATTCATTAAAAGTATTTATTCATTTTAATTTATTTATATTTTTTTTTAAATCTATTTATTTATGTATTTATTTATTTATTTATCTATGTCAGTTGTTACATTGTATGGACTCTAAGCTCCGCCCCTCTACTTCCTGAACTCCAGGTGGGTTTTTATTTCCTGTCTTTCATGACTGGACACACCAGGTGTGTTTAATTCATCAGTATCACAACAGGAAGTCGCACACACACACCTGGATTCATCAGTGTGTCCAATAATGAAAGACAGGAAATAAAAGACCCGCCTGGAGTTCAGGCAGTAGAGGGGCGGAGCTTAGAGTCCATTGTGGGTGGAGGGACAGGTGGTGACGTAGACCCCCACCTGTGTTCAGGGACGGACCCCCATCCTGGACTGGACTAGTGTGGAACAGTTTAGACCAGTGGATGGTTCTGGTGGGCTAGGGTTTTGGTTCTGGTTCTGGTTCTGGTGGTCTACCTGTACATGTGTGGGCAGAGGTGATTCATGCTTTTACTGTGACTGTTTTCAGTCTAGAAACACAGCTAAGCTAACAGAGCTAAGCTAACAGAGCTAAGTTAACAGAGCTAAGCTAACAGAGCTAAGTTAACAGAGCTAAGCTAACAGAGCTAAGTTAACAGAACTAAGCTGACAGAGCTAAGTTAACAGAGCTAAGCTAACAGAGCTAAGTTAACAGAGCTAAGCTAACAGAGCTAAGTTAACAGAACTAAGCTGACAGAGCTAAGTTAACAGAGCTAAGCTAACAGAGCTAAGTTAACAGAGCTAAGCTGACAGAGCTAAGTTAACAGAGCTAAGCTAACAGAGCTAAGTTAACAGAGCTAAGCTAACAGAGCTAAGTTAACAGAGCTAAGCTGACAGAGCTAAGTTAACAGAGCTAAGTTAACAGAGCTAAGCTGACAGAGCTAAGTTAACAGAGCTAAGTTAACAGAGCTAAGGTAACAGAGCTAAGTTAACAGAGCTAAGCTGACAGAGCTAAGTTAACAGAACTAAGCTGACAGAGCTAAGTTAACAGAGCTAAGCTAACAGAGCTAAGCTAACAGAGCTAAGTTAACAGAGCTAAGGTAACAGAGCTAAGTTAACAGAGCTAAGCTGACAGAGCTAAGTTAACAGAACTAAGCTGACAGAGCTAAGTTAACAGAGCTAAGCTAACAGAGCTAAGTTAACAGAGCTAAGCTGACAGAGCTAAGTTAACAGAGCTAAGTTAACAGAGCTAAGCTGACAGAGCTAAGTTAACACAGCTAAGCTAACAGAGCTAAGTTAACAGAGCTAAGCTGACAGAGCTAAGTTAACAGAGCTAAGCTGACAGAGCTAAGCTGACAGAGCTAAGCTAACAGAGTTAAGCTGACAGAGCTACTGTAAGTTAACAGAGCTAAGTTAGCAGAGCTAAGCTAACAGAGCTAAGTTAACAGTTAAGCTAACAGAGCTA
>NW_021941741.1:94567-167067 GCF_902148855.1 Sphaeramia orbicularis
CTAAAAAAAATCTTCAATTAAGTAAAAAAAAAATCTTCAATTAAGTCAAAATAAAAATTCTTAAATTTAGCAAAAAATCTAGAATTAACAACTTCAAATTTTTTGTCTCTGTTTTAGTGCAAAAAAATCCCATTAAATTGTGAAACTCTTTCCATTTCCAAACTCTCCTGTACCAATAAACTGTGACTAACCTGAACAAATGTGTCCAACCTGAAATGTCTGTATTAAATTCAGTCCAGTTTGAACTCTTTTCTTCCTGTTCCTCAGTGTTTAGTGTCTTTGGAGATCTGATCCAGAATGCACATGGACTAATGAGAAGTGGAGGAAGAAGACTGAGGAAATTACACTGATTTTACTGAAGAAATGTCCGTTTGTTCAGGTTATTCACATCTTTTTTTTTTTTTTTTTCTTTTTTTGGATAGTTTATAAAACTAAGTATTTTCATCATTTAATGTTTTTTTTTTTTTACTCTGAAACAAACAAAAATGGTCAGCTGTCATTATTTACAGGTTCTTCTGCTCTTATTGTTCTGGTCCAGTCCACTGCAGATCAGATCAGGTTTGTTGTGGCCCCTGGACTAACATGAGTTTGACAGTCCTGCTGTAGATGGTGTGTATTCAATCTGTTGGTCCTCTGGGTCCCTGCTGGTCTGGGCCTCTGCTGGTCTGGGCCCCTGCTGGTCTGGGTCCCTGCTAGTCTGGGCCTCTGCTGGTCTGGGCCCCTGCTGGTCTGGGTCCCTGCTGGTCTGGGGGTCCCTGCTGGTCTGGGGGCCCTGCTGGTCTGGGGGTCCCTGCTGGTCTGGGGGTCCCTGCTGGTCTGGGCCCCTGCTGGTCTGGGTCCCTGCTAGTCTGGGCCTCTGCTGGTCTGGGCCCCTGCTGGTCTGGGGGTCCCTGCTGGTCTGGGGGTCCCTGCTGGTCTGGGGGCCCTGCTGGTCTGGGGGTCCCTGCTGGTCTGGGGGTCCCTGCTGGTCTGGGTCCCTGCTAGTCTGGGCCTCTGCTGGTCTGGGCCCCTGCTGGTCTGGGGGTCCCTGCTGGTCTGGGGGCCCTGCTGGTCTGGGGGTCCCTGCTGGTCTGGGGGTCCCTGCTGGTCTGAGCCTCTGCTGGTCTGGGGGTCCCTGCTGGTCTGGGGGTCCCTGCTGGTCTGAGCCTCTGCTGGTCTGGGCCCCTGCTGGTCTGGGTCCCTGCTAGTCTGGGCCTCTGCTGGTCTGGGCCCCTGCTGGTCTGGGTCCCTGCTGGTCTGGGGGTCCCTGCTGGTCTGGGGGGCCCTGCTGGTCTGGGGGTCCCTGCTGGTCTGGGGGTCCCTGCTGGTCTGGGCCCCTGCTGGTCTGGGTCCCTGCTAGTCTGGGCCTCTGCTGGTCTGGGCCCCTGCTGGTCTGGGGGTCCCTGCTGGTCTGGGGGTCCCTGCTGGTCTGGGGGCCCTGCTGGTCTGGGGGTCCCTGCTGGTCTGGGGGTCCCTGCTGGTCTGAGCCTCTGCTGGTCTGGGCCCCTGCTGGTCGGGGGGTCCCTGCTGGTCTGGGGGCCCTGCTGGTCTGGGGGCCTCTGCTGGTCTGGGCCCCTGCTGGTCGGGGGGTCCCTGCTGGTCTGGGGGCCCTGCTGGTCTGGGGGTCCCTGCTGGTCTGGGGGTCCCTGCTGGTCTGGGCCTCTGCTGGTCTGGGCCCCTGCTGGTCGGGGGGTCCCTGCTGGTCTGGGGGCCCTGCTGGTCTGGGGGTCCCTGCTGGTCTGGGCCTCTGCTGGTCTGGGCCCCTGCTGGTCGGGGGGTCCCTGCTGGTCTGGGGGCCCTGCTGGTCTGGGGGTCCCTGCTGGTCTGGGGGCCCTGCTGGTCTGGGGGTCCCTGCTGGTCTGGGCCTCTGCTGGTCTGGGCCCCTGCTGGTCGGGGGGTCCCTGCTGGTCTGGGGGCCCTGCTGGTCTGGGGGTCCCTGCTGGTCTGGGCCTCTGCTGGTCTGGGCCCCTGCTGGTCTGGGGGTCCCTGCTGGTCTGGGGGCCCTGCTGGTCTGGGGGTCCCTGCTGGTCTGGGGGTCCCTGCTGGTCTGGGCCCCTGCTGGTCGGGGGGTCCCTGCTGGTCTGGGGGCCCTGCTGGTCTGTGTGTGGCTAACGGTCTGTCTGTAGTCGTGTTCCTGTCCGTCCTCTGTCCTCCGTCCACACTCATCCTTTTTTCCTTCCTCTCTTTCTTCCTCTCAGCTGGGACCACTTATATCTTCGGTAAAGGCGGAGGTCTGATCACGTTCCGGTGGCCGGCCAACGACCGTCCCAGCACCAGAACAGACAGACTGACCGTGGGCTTCAGCACGGCCCTGAAAGAAGGCATTCTGGTCCGAATAGACAGCGCCCCAGGACTGGGAGACTTCCTCATGTTACACATAGTACGAACTGGAAACAGCTGACTGTGCTTCTGTCTTTGTGTCTGTGTGTCTGTGTGTCTGTGTATCTATCTATCTATCTATCTATCTATCTATCTATCTATCTATCTATCTATCTATCTATCTATCTATCTATCTATCTATCTATCTATCTATCTATCTATCTATCTATCTATCTATCCTGTTTTTTCTTTCTTTCCAGGTCCAGGGTAAAATCGGGGTGACCTTTAACATTGGTACAGTGGACATCAGTGTTCAGGAGAGCAGTACCCCAGTGAATGATGGGAAGTACCATGTGGTCCGCTTCACAAGGAACGGAGGCAACGCAACTCTGCAGGTGGACAACTGGGCCATCAACGAACACTTCCCCACAGGTACCAAAACCACAGGCACCAAAACCACAGACACCGAAACCACAGGTACCGAGACCACAGGCACCAAAACCCCAGGGACCAAAACCACAGGTACCAAAACCAAAGGTACCGCAACCACAGGTACCAAAACCACAGGTACCGAAACCACAGGTACCGAAACCACAGGCACCAAAACCCCAGGGACCAAAACCACAGGTACCAAAACCAAAGGTACCGCAACCACAGATACCAAAACCACAGGTACCGAAACCACAGGCACCAAAACCCCAGGGACCAAAACCACAGGGACAAAATCCACAGGCACCAAAACCACAGGCACCAAAACCCCAGGAACCAAAACCCCAGGAACCAAAATCACAGGCACCAAAATCACAGGTACCAAAACCACAGGCACCAAAACCACAGGTACCAAAACCACAGGAACCAAAAGCAAAGGTACCGCAACCACAGGTACCAAAACCTCAGGTACCACAGCCACAGGTACCACAACCACCGGTACCAAAACCACAGTTACCAAAACCACTGGTACCAAAACTACAGGTACCGAAACCACAGGAACCAAAACCAAAGGTACCACAACCACAGGTACCAATACTACAGGTACCAAAACCACAGGTACCAAAACCACTGGTACCAAAACCACAGGTACCGCAACCACAGGTACCAAAACCACTGTTACCAAAACCACTGGTAGCAAAACTACAGGTACCAAAACCACAGGTACCGCAACCACAGGTACCAAAACCACTGTTACCAAAACCACTGGTAGCAAAACTACAGGTACCAAAACGACAGGAACCAAAACCAAAGGTACCGCAACCACAGGTACCAATACTACACGTACCAAAACCACAGGTACCAAAACCACAGGTACTAAAACCACTAGATCTCTCTACGATAAAAGGGAACACAGGCACCAGGGAGCATAGGAACCAGGGAGCATAAGCACCAGGAGAATATGCACCAGGGAGCATAGGCACCAGGGAGCATAGGTACCAGAGAACACAGGCACCAGGGAACATAGGTACCAGGGAACATAGGTAGCAGTGAACATAGGTACCAGGAAAAATAGGCACCAGGGATCATAAGCACCAGGGAACACATGCACCAGGGAGCATAGGCACCAGGAAGCATATGCACCAGGAGCATATGCACCAGGGAGCATAAGTACCAGGGAGCATACATACCAAAGAACGTAGGCACCAGGGAGCATAAGCACCAGGGAGCATAGGTACCAAAGAACATAGGCACCAGGGAGCATAAGCACCAGGGAGCATAGGCACCAGGGAGCATAAGCACCAGGGGGCATAGGTACCAAAGAACATAGGCACCAGGGAGCATAGGCACCAGGGAGCATAAGCACCAGGGAGCATAGGCACCAGGGAGCATAAGCACCAGGGAGCATAGGCACCAGGGAGCATAGGCGCCAAGGAGCATAAGCACCAGGGAGCATAGGTACCAAAGAACATAGGCACCAGGGAAAATAGGCACCAGGGAGCATAGGCACCAGGGAACATAGGCACCAGGGAGCATAAGCACCAGGGAGCATAGGCACCAGGGAGCATAAGCACCAGGGAGCATAAGCACCAGGGAGCATAGGTACCAAAGAACATAGGCACCAGGGAAAATAGGCACCAGGGAACATAGGCACCAGGGAGCATAGGTACCAAAGAACATAGGCACCAGGGAAAATAGGCACCAGGGAGCATAGGCACCAGGGAGCATAAGCACCAGGGAGCATAGGTACCAAAGAACATAGGCACCAGGGAACATAGGCACCAGGGAACATAGGCACCAGGGAGCATAAGCACCAGGGAGCATAAGCACCAGGGAGCATAAGCACCAGGGAACATAGGCACCAGGGAACATTAACGTCAGCTTTTACGCATTCATAAAAACCTCAGTACATCAAACTATTCAAATACTTAAAGACACTCTCATAGTTCTTTAAAAATCAGTTTATAGATGTTATTTAAATGTAATTCTACCGCTGTTCTGGTACAGAACTTAGATCTGGACACATTCCACTGTTCAGCTGAATTCCAGAAGTGGATCACTCGTTCCATAATTTAGTGAGAAAGACATGAACCAAAGACCCACAGGACCCTTTGATCCGATCACTTTCTGCTCAAGTTGCTCTTCAATCACTCAGTCAATCAACCCACCAACCAATCACTGACAGGTTTTTGGGCTGTCCCCCCTCCTGGTCAAGTTCTGGTCTTTGATTGGTGAATCCCGCCTTTTATTTCCCCTTGGTACAGGCCTGTGGATACCCACCCCTCACCCACCTTGTGCAAATGCTTGAAGTGGTCTGATGTTTTATTTGCTTTGCTTGAAACTTAATGTTGATTATCATTAAACTTCTTTTGTCACGTTGAAGGGAACAGTGACATGGAGCGTTATCAGATGGCCAATAAGAAAATTCCGTTCATTTACGTCCGACCAGTCGAAGAATGGCTCCAAGAGAAAGGTAATGTCCACATGATGGATGTGCGTGTGTTCTCCGTCCACGTTTGGGGCAGAATGGGGTTGGTTTAGATTCTCTTGTTGACCTGAAGATAATGATGGCACATTCACAAACCAATCATTCAAAAGAACTGATTCATTTAAGTCAAGGAGTTGAATCGATTCGCCAACGCAACTGAATCGATTCAGTAGTACTTTGCTGATATTCTGGTTTATTCTCATGTAAACTGGTCAGAATCACTCATTCAGTCCAAGTGCTGTGGGACGTTCCTAATTTCAGTCTAAACTGTCGAGTGGAACCGAGTCGACTCATGACTGTCTTTGTAGCTTGGACATTTAACAGACACAATCCAACCAACCAATTTAAGGCAACAGAACTTCAGACCGACCGGATCAACTTTCATACCTTTGACAGACTTTTTTAAGGTTTTAAATCCAAGACTTTTTCAGTCTTTTTAAGACCCCGTGGGAACCCTGAAGACACCTTAGGATAAGGTTCAAATACAAGCTAGAGGACGGGATAAGAGGATAAGACACAAGGCACCAGAAACTTCATGGTGCTCAGAACCACTTTAACACCACCCCCACCCCCACACACATATGACCCATGGCATCAAATGCTGGGTTTCCACTACAAGGAACCGGCTCAGCTCCACTCTGGTACCAGGTCCTGTTCCAGACCCTTTCCACTCTGGTACCAGGTCCTATTCCAGACTGTTTCCACTCTGGTACCAGGTCCTATTCCAGACCCTTTCCACTCTGGTACCAGGTCCTATTCCAGACCCTTTCCACTCTGGTACCAGGTCCTATTCCAGACCGTTTCCACTCTGGTACCAGGTCCTATTCCAGACCCTTTCCACTCTGGTACCAGGTCCTATTCCAGACTGTTTCCACTCTGATACCAGGTCCTATTCCAGACCGTTTCCTCTCTGGTACCAGGTCCTATTCCAGACCATTTCCAGTCCAGACACTACCCACTTTCCAGTACTTGGTCGTCATAGCGATGTGGTGCGTTCCTTCTGTGTGCTCTGCTCACAGTTGCTGATAAACTCACTGGTTGCCTGTTGTCTGGTCAAACTCCTGCTGAATGTTTGCGTCTGAACCAAGGTTCTAATAGTTTTGGATTTTTCATTCTAGTTTAGTTTTATTTAGTTTTGACTTTTTTTTCTCTAATTCAGTTCATTTTAATTCGTTCTTTGAGGAGGTTTGATAGTTTTTATTAGTTTTCATTTTCAGTGGTCTGCAGTGTTTACAAAGTGTCACCTTTTAGTATCTGGTCCCCAGTCCTGGAATCTCAGCGGAGGTGAGACCAAATAACTAGTACCAAGTACCAGAGTCCAAAAAACTAGTACCAGGTACCCAGTGACGTGCAGTGGGGTTCATGGCTGGGGAGGCACTGACTCTTTCAGAGCCAGATCTACAAATATATGGTGGTCTGAGAAACTGGAATAGAGAGAGTGAGCCAAAGGAATGGCCTGGGTATACGGGCTGTGCATCGTCAGCATAGGTAGACTGGCAGGAAGTCAACAGGAAACCTTCAAAAAGAGCCATTTCAAACTAAAAATTAAAAAAAAGTTTGTGGTCTTACCTTTATTTGTACATGAAATGTAATCCTCCATTTTTGATGAGGTGAATTAAAGTGTATAAAAAAGAACGAAGGAGATTATCAGCGCATGAATCTGTGGACTCACAGGCGCCATCTATCATGAGGCAGGGGTACTGTGTGCCTCCCCTAGTGACTGTTTCACTGCAGTTTTATGATTAATCTGCGAGCCTAAGCACATTACAGAAATACATTCCATACGTTATGCAGATTATGGAAGGATAGAGCGTATAATCAGAGTGTTTGAAAGCATTTGAACTGTGATATACAGAGGGACAGCCACACAGTATTTTCACTGGTACCAGCAGAGTTCATGAGGGGAGGAGACAGTTCTCCTGGAGGCACAGCACAGCGCTGCCTCCTCCTGTATTTGAACGGAGCATGCGGAAATTCTCCTATTCTAATTGACAAAAAATAATAATAATAATAACAATATTGGATTCGAACGGAAAATGAGTTTATAGGACATACCAGCTGACAACTATCAACATTTATTATATTTTATAGTCAAGTGTTTTTTCTTTTCAAGATTGACAAGGGAGGCTCTGCCTCCCCTGCCTCCTCTGACTGCACATCACTGCAGGTACCAGATTCCACAAAACTAGTACCAGGTACCAGATTCCAAAAAACTAGTACCAGGTACCAGATTCCACAAAACTAGTACCAGGTACCAGATTCCAAAAAACTAGTACTAGTTACCAGATTCCACAAAACTAGTACCAGGTACCAGATTCCAAAAAACTAGTACTAGTTACCAGATTCCACAAAACTAGTACCAGGTACCAGTTTCCAAAAAACTAGTACCAGGTACCAGATTCCACAAAACTAGTACCAGGTACCAGATTCCAAAAAACTAGTACTAGTTACCAGATTCCACAAAACTAGTACCAGGTACCAGATTCCAGGTCCTTTATTGTAATGGAAATGCAAAAAGGCCGAGTCGAGTCGAGCCAATACTATGTGGAGGAAACGCGGCCTATGTCCCATATGTGAGGACTTAGCCACACCTCTACCTGACACCCTGTGCCTTTAAACGGACACTAGGGGGTAGACCAGCTGTTGAAAACACACACTAAGGCTACGTTTACACACAGTCGGTATCTGGTAAAACAGAGAGTTTGCTCTACGTTTGTGTTTATTGTTTACACGACAACGACGGTCACGCCCTCCAACAAACAAAGGTTAAAAAAAACTCCGGTCAAAATAGAGATTTTGGCAAATCTCCATTTTCGCATTTGCGTGTAAACGGAGGGAAACGCGAAAATGTAGATTCTCAGATGAACGTCACAGTTTTTATGAAAATATTCTCTCACTTCACCTGTGATGACCCAGTTCAGAGGAAGAGGATGGAGCTGGTGAGGGGAGTTCAGAGGATTAAAGGAGAAAAGAAGAACGTTTGGTGCTAGTGAACGTTAGCATCTTAGCTAATTAGCACCCAGTGCAGGATCTACATTAGACTAAGGCTGTTCTGAAGTGTCTCCACATCTTCATGTTCATCTGTTGTTTCTCAGTCCTTTGTCTGTTCTGTCCAGTACAGCAGTAGGTCCATGAAGTCCTCATGTACGTCCGTCCACAGTGGTCTACAAGAACCAAAGATGAAACGGGATTAAAAACAGACGCAGCTGTTATCAACTACAGAACCAACAGGGTTCCACCCATAGTTCAAACCCTTGTTCATCTGCTCAGCAGTTTGTGATGATACAAAAAAGTCTCCGGCTCAGACACTTGTACTGTAGGTTGAACGTCTCAGATTTGTTTGGACCCAGAACCAAGAAAACATGTGTTGGTGACATCATCACTTACTGCTGCGTAGATTCACAGTGGAAGTAATGTTGTGTTGAGATTCTTTGCTGGATTCTGATTGGTTCATGGTACTCGTCCGTCTGCCATCTTTACGATGTAGATAAACACAGGTTTTTCTGAAAACAGTCTTGTCCACACAAGGTTTTTTTTTAAAACGGAGAGGGGGGAATATCCATTTTCAAAAATACCCGACTATGTGTAAACGTAGCATAAGACCGTAAATAAAAACGTTTTTTGCTACCTGTTGTTGTCACACCATCATGACAGTCATGTTGTTTGTTGAATTATTATAATTAGAACAAATATCAGTGCTTTCAAGTGGATCCGTTTTCTTTCCCTCTTAAAAACAGGACGGAAGTTAACGATTTTCAACACTCAAGCAACAGTTGCTATCGGCGGCAGTGACCGTGGGCGGCCCTTCCAGGGTCAGCTGTCCGGTCTCTACTACAACGGCCTCAAAGTGTTGAACATGGCCGCCGAGGCCAACGCCAACATCAAGATCAACGGCAGCGTGAGGCTGGTGGGGGACGTTCCCAGCGTGGGGGGTTCAGCCAGGACCACCGCCATGTCCCCAGACCTGTCCACCTCCTTCATCGAGACCACAACCATGATGTCCACCACCACCACAAGGAAACACCGCTCCTCCTCCACTGTCCAGGTACCAGCAGTCCTCTGCTTTACCTCTGAACACTAGTCCAGGGCTCTGCAACCTTTATTATCAGTCAGAGCCTTTTTGGCCCCTCCCTCTTCTACAAAAAAATAGTCTGGAGCTGCAAAAAATTACAGAGCTTATAAACTTTTAAAAGTTTTAATCTTTTTGACATTTTATCTGTTCCAACCACTGAATACAACAAACAGAAGTGCAGTGTGGAATGGATTCTGGAATATGATTACTCTAAAAGTACACAGTAAAAGTAGTTCATAGTATTTGTGCTAATAGTATATGAAGTACTAATACCAAAAATACCAAATTGACGAGGTACTTATTGGAAAAAAATAATTTTATTCATCATTGAATTTAGTCTTAAGCCTATTTCAGATGAAAAAACCAAACACTTTTGTATCTTGGAAGGGAATCTGTGGTAGGATTACCCCAAAAGTACACAGTACTCATACTCATACAGTTGCTCTATGAAAAGTATCGCTATTTATGGAAATTATTTTCTTCCAAACTCAACACTGCCTCCACAGTTCCCAGTTGTACTGCTCCAAATTCTCCCGGAAAACAGAGAGAATTGTGTGAGTAATAAAGTATACAAGGGACCGACAGAACCCTCTGTCCATCTGCGTCTTTAACGTAGAACATAAATGAGCCCTTACTTTTGTTGTTGAAGGCACTTTCGCTCCATGCAGCTCATCTACTGTAATTGTCAAATGAGTAGTGCACAAGAAAAATGCTAGCGGCTGGTTTGACTGTGCAGAGGAGAATCGCGGTTGACTTGACCTCAGTAAAGGGAGGAGCCACTACAAGGAGGATGAAGAGATGCATGTGGCTCCAGAGCTGCAGGTTGCCGACCCCTGCACTAGTCCCTTTTCCATTCACCCTCGAACTGTGTGAATTTAACTGTTCATGTAAATGTATTTAATGGAAAAACGACAGCCACCCAATCCATACACTCGGGTGAAGAGAGGGGCGGAGCTGTCAACCGATCACCACCTGGTGGTGAGTTGTATCCGCTGGCGAAGGAGGAAACCAGACAGGCTGGGCATGCCCAAACGTGTTGTGAGGGTCTGCTGGAAATGTCTGGCAGAGCCCGATGTCAGCGCGGTCTTCAATTCCCACCTCCAGGAGAGCTTCTCCCAGATCCCAGAGCTTCTCCCAGATCCCGGGGGAGGCTGGGGACATTGAGTCCGAGTGGACCATGTTCTCTACCTCCATTGTCAAAGTGGCTGCTCGGAGCTGTGGTCTCAGGGTCCTGTCATGGCGGTAATTTCCGAACCTGGTGGTGGACCCTGGAAGTAAGGGATGCCGTCAAGCTGAAGAAGGAGTCTTATGGAGCCTTGTTGGCTCGTGGGACTCCAGAGGCAGCTGATGGGTACCGGCAGGACAGGCGTACCACAGCCCAAGCAGTTGTGGAGGCAAAAACTGAGGTCTGGTGGAGTTTGAGGAGGCCATGGAGGAGGACTATCGAGGAAAATCTGTCAAACCGTCTGGCGCCTCAGGAGGGGAAAGCAGTGCACCACCAACACTGTTTCCAGTGGAAGTGGGAGGAGCTGACCTCGACTGGGGATGTGCTCGGACGGTGGAAGGAATTCTGGGAGGATCTCCTTAATCCAGTGTTGGCTGCTCGTCTTTCAGACAGGGGAAGCTCATTGTCGGCTTACATTAAAAAGAAAAAAGTCAAGTTATTTAAACATAAATTCGTCCCTCCATTCCTTTTTAAGAAAATGATCGTATCGTACCAAGTAAACAAGAAAACATTGAAATTCTGTTACATTGAACAAGGAAGTACAATGGTTGTTTTCTTCCAGGTCAGTAAATGAACAGTTCATTTGGTTTCTGTGATTTCACAGCAGAATGTGTGACGTATTAAACTGAACTGTGTCAGTGAAGGAGCAGATCTGAAAACAGCTGTCAATCAAACCACATTCAGCCTTCGGACCCGTCCTCCGATCGGCGTGCAGAAGCTCGGCGTCCGGCCCGGCCGAGCTCCGCCCCTGAGACAACACGGTGTCATGTGTCCAGTGCTGGTCCAGTCTGTAGTGGTTTTTCCAGCAGTTCCACTCAGTCCCATTGAAGTGCATGGACGCTGAGCGTCTACGGACAAATGCACTGAGCAGAGATGGAATGAACAAACACAGACACGGGAATGGAGGAGAAGTGAACAACATCCAGTCCACTGATCTGGGATCAAACTGATTCTGAACCAACTGGTCTGAGAGATGAACGTGTTCCAACACATTTGGAGTCAATGAAATGAAAACAACTGAACAGATTTGAGCATTTAATGGGAGTCATTTTAGGGTCAGCTGAGCTTCCACTGCAGTCGGACACAAACACCTCTGCCTCAATCCCACTGTCACGTCTTCCATGGACGAAGCAGAGGCTGAGGTCTCAGAGGTAGACTGGTCCAGGTCTCCGAGGTGGACTGGTCCATCACCCAGGTGGTTGGACAGCTCCTTAGTGGCAGAGCACCGGGGGTGGATGAGGTTCACTCTGAGTCCCCTCAGTCTCTGGATGTGCAGGACTGTCTTGGTCTCTGTAACATGGCGTGGCAGTCGGGGACAGTCCCTCTGGATTGGCAGACCGGGGTGGTGGTCCCCCTTTTTAAGAAGGGGGACCGAAGGATGTGCTCCAACCACAGGGGGTCCCACTCCTCAGCCTCCCAGGGAACGTCTATTCCAGGTACTGGAGAGGAGGATCCGACCGATAGTCGAACCTTGGATCCAGGAGGAACAATGTGGTTTTTGTCCCGGTCGTGGAACACTGGACCAGCTCTATACTCTTTATCGGGTGCTCGAGGGTTCATGGGAGTTCGCCCAACCGGTCCAGACGTGTTTTGTGGATCTGGAGAAGGCGTTGGACCGTGTCCCTCGTGGTATCCTGTGGGGGGTGCTTCGGGAGTATGGGGTCCAGGGCCCTTTGCTGAGGACAGTCCGGTCCTTGTATGACCGAAGCAGAAGTCTGGTTCACAGTAAGTCAGACCTGTGTGTGTGTGTGTGTGTTTCTGCAGCATGCCACCGATGACATCGTGTCGTCTGCAGAATGTTCCAGTGATGACGAGGACCTGGAGGAGTGTGAGACCAGTAATGCAGGTGGGCTAGGTTAGTTCGCATTGGCTTGGCTTCTGTGTGCCAGTCCAGGTCCATCTGACCCAGGACGGTCAAGGTCCATCTGCAGAGCATCACAGCCCCATGGGTCCACAAGTGTACCTTCAGGAGAAACAGGCCTGTTACTGGTACTGGTCCTGGTACTGTGGAGGACAGCAGCATTTATGCAAACTAAGACTGTGTTCACACTGTAGACCATATGAGACAAAGACCGTCTGAACAGCACTAATCTGACCCAGACCACTGTCATATGTGGTCCCAAATCTGACCCAGACCACTGTCATATGCGGTCCTAAATCTGACCCAGACCACTGTCATATGCGGTCCTAAATCTGACCCAGACCACTATCATATGTGGTCCTAAATCTGACCCCGACCACTGTCATATGCGGTCCTAAATCTGACCCAGACCACTGTCATATGCGGTCCCAAATCTGACCCAGACCACTGTCATATGCAGTCCCAAATCTGACCCAGACCACTGTCATATGTGGTCCTAAATCTGACCCAGACCACTATCATATGTGGTCCTAAATCTGACCCCGACCACTGTCATATGCGGTCCTAAATCTGACCCAGACCACTGTCATATGCGGTCCCAAATCTGACCCAGACCACTGTCATATGCAGTCCCAAATCTGACCCAGACCACTGTCATATGCAGTGCCAAATCTGACCCAGACCACTGTCATATGCGGTCCTAAATCTGACCCAGACCACTGTCATATGTGGTCCTACATCTGACCCAGACCACTGTCATATGTGGTCCTACATCTGACCCAGACCACTGTCATATGTGGTCCCAAATCTGACCCAGACCACAGTCATATGTGGTCCCAAATCTGACCCAGACCACTGTCATATGTGGTCCCAAATCTGACCCAGACCACAGTCATATGTGGTCCCAAATCTGACCCAGACCACAGTCATATGCGGTCCCAAATCTGACCCAGACCACTGTCATATGCGGTCCCAAATCTGACCCAGACCACTGTCATATGTGGTCCTAAATCTGACCCAGACCACTGTCATATGCGGTCCCAAATCTGACCCAGACCACTGTCATATGCGGTCCTAAATCTGACCCAGACCACTATCATATGCGGTCCTAAATCTGACCCCGACCACTGTCATATGCGGTCCTAAATCTGACCCAGACCACTGTCATATGCGGTCCCAAATCTGACCCAGACCCAAATCTGACCCAGACCACTGTCATATGCAGTCCCAAATCTGACCCAGACCACTGTCATATGCGGTCCTAAATCTGACCCAGACCACTGTCATATGTGGTCCTACATCTGACCCAGACCACTGTCATATGTGGTCCTACATCTGACCCAGACCACTGTCAAATGTGGTCCCAAATCTGACCCAGACCACAGTCATATGTGGTCCCAAATCTGACCCAGACCACTGTCATATGTGGTCCCAAATCTGACCCAGACCACAGTCATATGTGGTCCCAAATCTGACCCAGACCACTGTCATATGCGGTCCCAAATCTGACCCAGACCACAGTCATATGTGGTCCTAAATCTGACCCAGACCACTGTCATATGTGGTCCTACATCTGACCCAGACCACTGTCATATGTGGTCCTACATCTGACCCAGACCACTGTCATATGTGGTCCTAAATCTGACCCAGACCACTGTCATATGTGGTCCCAAATCTGACCCAGACCACTGTCATATGTGGTCCCAAATCTGACCCAGACCACTGTCATATGCGGTCCTAAATCTGACCCAGACCACAGTCATATGTGGTCCCAAATCTGACCCAGACCACTGTCATATGCGGTCCCCAATCTGACCCAGACCACAGTCATATGTGGTCCTGAATCTGACCCAGACCACTGTCATATGCGGTCCCGAATCTGACCCAGACCACAGTCATATGTGGTCCTAGATCTGACCCAGACCACTGTCATATGTGGTCCTAGATCTGACCCAGACCACTGTCATATGTGGTCCTACATCTGACCCAGACCACAGTCATATGTGGTCCTAAATCTGACCCAGACCACTGTCATATGTGGTCCCAAATCTGACCCAGACCACTGTCATATGCGGTCCCGAATCTGACCCAGACCACAGTCATATGTGGTCCTAGATCTGACCCAGACCACTGTCATATGTGGTCCTAGATCTGACCCAGACCACTGTCATATGTGGTCCCAAATCTGACCCAGACCACAGTCATATGTGGTCCCAAATCTGACCCAGACCACTGTCATATGTGGTCCCAAATCTGACCCAGACCACAGTCATATGTGGTCCCAAATCTGACCCAGACCACAGTCATATGCGGTCCCAAATCTGACCCAGACCACTGTCATATGCGGTCCCAAATCTGACCCAGACCACTGTCATATGCGGTCCTAAATCTGACCCAGACCACTGTCATATGCGGTCCCAAATCTGACCCAGACCACTGTCATATGCGGTCCTAAATCTGACCCAGACCACTATCATATGCGGTCCTAAATCTGACCCCGACCACTGTCATATGCGGTCCTAAATCTGACCCAGACCACTGTCATATGCGGTCCCAAATCTGACCCAGACCCAAATCTGACCCAGACCACTGTCATATGCAGTCCCAAATCTGACCCAGACCACTGTCATATGCGGTCCTAAATCTGACCCAGACCACTGTCATATGTGGTCCTACATCTGACCCAGACCACTGTCATATGTGGTCCTACATCTGACCCAGACCACTGTCAAATGTGGTCCCAAATCTGACCCAGACCACAGTCATATGTGGTCCCAAATCTGACCCAGACCACAGTCATATGTGGTCCCAAATCTGACCCAGACCACTGTCATATGCGGTCCCAAATCTGACCCAGACCACAGTCATATGTGGTCCTAAATCTGACCCAGACCACTGTCATATGTGGTCCTACATCTGACCCAGACCACTGTCATATGTGGTCCTACATCTGACCCAGACCACTGTCATATGTGGTCCTAAATCTGACCCAGACCACTGTCATATGTGGTCCCAAATCTGACCCAGACCACTGTCATATGTGGTCCCAAATCTGACCCAGACCACTGTCATATGCGGTCCTAAATCTGACCCAGACCACAGTCATATGTGGTCCCAAATCTGACCCAGACCACTGTCATATGCGGTCCCCAATCTGACCCAGACCACAGTCATATGTGGTCCTGAATCTGACCCAGACCACTGTCATATGCGGTCCCGAATCTGACCCAGACCACAGTCATATGTGGTCCTAGATCTGACCCAGACCACTGTCATATGTGGTCCTAGATCTGACCCAGACCACTGTCATATGTGGTCCTACATCTGACCCAGACCACAGTCATATGTGGTCCTAAATCTGACCCAGACCACTGTCATATGTGGTCCCAAATCTGACCCAGACCACTGTCATATGCGGTCCCGAATCTGACCCAGACCACAGTCATATGTGGTCCTAGATCTGACCCAGACCACTGTCATATGTGGTCCTAGATCTGACCCAGACCACTGTCATATGTGGTCCTACATCTGACCCAGACCACAGTCATATGTGGTCCTAAATCTGACCCAGACCACTGTCATATGTGGTCCCAAATCTGACCCAGACCACAGTCATATGTGGTCCTAAATCTGACCCAGACCACTGTCATATGTGGTCCTACATCTGACCCAGACCACAGTCATATGTGGTCCTAAATCTGACCCAGACCACTGTCATATGTGGTCCCAAATCTGACCCAGACCACTGTCATATGTGGTCCTAGATCTGACCCAGACCACTGTCATATGTGGTCCTAGATCTGACCCAGACCACTGTCATATGTGGTCCCAAATCTGACCCAGACCACTGTCATATGTGGTCCCGAATCTGACCCAGACCACTGTCATATGCGGTCCCGCATCTGACCCAGACCACAGTCATATGTGGTCCTAGATCTGACCCAGACCACTGTCATATGTGGTCCTACATCTGACCCAGACCACAGTCATATGTGGTCCCAAATCTGACCCAGACCACTGTCATATGTGGTCCTACATCTGACCCAGACCACAGTCATATGTGGTCCTAAATCTGACCCAGACCACTGTCATATGTGGTCCCAAATCTGACCCAGACCACAGTCATATGTGGTCCTAGATCTGACCCAGACCACTGTCATATGTGGTCCCAAATCTGACCCAGACCACAGTCATATGTGGTCCCAGATCTGACCCAGACCACTGTCATATGTGGTCCTACATCTGACCCAGACCACAGTCATATGTGGTCCTAAATCTGACCCAGACCACTGTCATATGTGGTCCTAAATCTGACCTAGTCACATTTAATGTGAATCTGAACCAACACACAGGAAAAAAAATCAGATTTCACCTAAAAAAAATCCAAATGGTGTGTTCAGAACCTGCTGTGTGGGCGGAGCCTGAAATCATTAGCGCCAATGAGACGAAGGCGTGCTCATTCCAGGAGCTACACTTCCACATGGGGTTTTCCAGAGTGTTCAAATATGGTCACCAACGTACGCCCAAATTTAGAGCAGAGACCAAGGTTGTAATAGTTTTGGATTTTTCATTCTAGTTTAGTTTTATTTAGCTTTGACTTTTTTCTCTAATTCAGTTCGTTTGAATTAGTTTTAAGAGCAGGTTTGACAGTTTTTATTAGTTGTCGTTTTTTTCTGAATGCTTAGTATTACTTTAGTTTAGTTTTAGTATTAGTTTCAGTTTTTTTTCATATATTTTTTCTTCCATCCTATTCACATAAATCAGTGAGGTTCCCCTTTATTTGGGGGAGGGGTTAGGGCGGCTCTAACTGAGCACACATACAAACATATGCACATACACCTGAGTACATTTCCTATAGCAGGTTGGGGGGTAAATGTAGGTAGGGGTGCCATCCATACACGTCACTTACGTGAAAATGAAAATGAAACTTTCCGTACTTTCTGACTTGTATACCTGTCTTCTAGTGCTGATCTGAGACCAAATGTTCACATGTTCTGTCCTATATCAACACTGACAAAGATGAAAATGAAGGGAATTTTATCCATAATTTTCATCCGTTTTAGTTTTATAAACACACAATACAGTTTCAGTTTATCTTTTTTGTTTCTTTTAATTTGAGTTTTTATTTATTTCAGTTAACGAAAAATGTATTTTCAGTTTTAGTCATTTTGTTCGTTTTCGTGAACGATAATAACCTTGGCAGAGACACAAATGGGAGGACTGGTCTGTTTGAACCGACCAATCAGACGCATACGATGGTGAGTCTAATAGGCTCAGTATTTGGTGGGCGGGGCTAATAGGCTCAGTATTTGGTGGGCGGGGCTAATAGGCTCAGTATTTGGTAGGTGGGACTTTCCGACCTCTATACCTGTCTTCTAGTGCTGATCTGAGACCAAATGTTCACATGTTCTGTCCTATATCAACACTGATAAAGATGAAAACGAAGGGAATTTTATCCATAATTTTTATCTGTTATAGTTAGTTTTGTAAACACACAATACAGTTTCAGTTAGTTATGTTTTTTTTCTTTTAATTTGAGTTTTTTTTTATTTCAGTTAATGAAAATGTTTTTCCAGTTTTAGTTTTCGTCATTTCATTTGTTTTCGTTAACGATAATAACCTTGGCAGAGACACAAACGGAAGGACCGGTCTGTGTGAACCGACCAATCAGACGCGTACGATGGTGACTCACGTTTTCACTGATGCTCCAGACAGAATGGATCCCATCCTGTGTGTGTGTGTGTGTGTGTGTGTGTGTGCTGCTCGTCCATCCACTGCTCTGATGCCTTCCATTTCCATTTCCATCCATTTGGACTGGTTCTGTCTGTCCAGTGGGTTTCCCAGTTAACCCAGTGCAGTGGGTGGTCCACAGTCCAATAATGGAGCTGACTCCAGTTGCTCTGCTTCTCCCACCATGGCTTGCATTGTTTGTGCACATAATAGAGAACAGATATCATTGAATTTCTGTGGAGCACTTTTCCTTTGGTTTGTTTGTTTTCAGCTCAGATAGCGGCAGCTCCTGTAGTCCAGTTCCCAGAACAGACCCTGCACTGTTCATCCCAGTCAGCTTTTTGAATGGAAGTGTGTCACATATGGTTAGTACAGCTAAATGAACTTGGTTGCTAATTGTGCAACCTTGAGCATTTCTCAGAATTCAAGATGGCGTCCTCCGCCATCTTGAATTGTCATCAATTTTCAACTTTTGTTCTCACTGACAAAGAAAGTGGTGTAATCTGTGGTCTGGTAGCTTTTCCAGGATGGGGAGTCCATTTGTGAAGTCATTTTTTTGGATACAGGTCAAATCAGAGGTCAAATCTGGAATGGGAATTAAATTATAGGAACAGATCCACTTCAACCACATATTGGGTACAGTAACATTATGTTTTTTAAATCCAATTTATTTTTCCAGAAGAAATTAATTTGGAACTAAAGTATTTTCTCTTCTGTTTATATGAAAATGTTAAACCTGAATAAAGGTTTACATGAGGTATTAATGAGGTAGATCAGTGAGCAGAAGGGTTTGTGCTGCAGTGCTCACGTTGCCTTGTTCTCGCAGCCCTTCCTTTAGCGTTTTAGCTTTGCATTAGTTTTTATTTCCCAGATTTTCTTCCTGCAGTAAGTCACATGACCATGATCTGAGTCTCAGTTTGTGATCATATTGACCCCAGCGGACTAAAGGAATGATTAGGGAGAACTGAATTGACCAAAATCACTCGTAAAATACAACAAATCACCTCTAAAAGCCTGGCTACGTCTGAGCAGAGGAATGAAGCCATTCTGCTAAGCTAGGTTAAGCTAAGCTAACAGAAGGGTTTGCGAGAACAAGTCAATGGGTGCACTGCGGTGCACTTATCGAACTCATTAGTGCATGACAGATGAATTAATAAAAAAAACAGGTGTTGAACTGTTCCTTCAGGGTTTTCCAGGCTGGTAGATCCCATCAGAATATTCCACTGGAACGCTTTGGGAAGACTAGACTGCAGTGCAGAGTCTTCCACCAGCGCAGAATGTGTGCGTCATCGCCACAGGACAAGACACTGAGCATGTGCAGAATGGAAGGAATAAAGTCCAAACGGAATAAAGGCTTTACATGTCCAGGAAGAATTTAGACCGCAGTTAAAAGAGGATTAAACCACTGACTTTAATCAGGTTTAAATTTAATCTGAACTTTTCTGTTTCAACTGGAATAAGGTGTTTACATGGACATCTGAAATAGGATCTAACGTTTATTCAGATTAAACCAGGAAGAAAAGTTGTCATGGAAACACATGGAGTGAAAAGACGTAACAAGTCACATGTAATTGTTCATTATTGTCAATTTTTCCAGGTCTTTATTCATATAAAAAAACCCACACACACAAAGTCACATGCTGTCAAATTCAGTCAGTCAGAATAATCTCTGTTTCCACAGACTGACAAAGCCTTTTATTGTGACGTCGAACCAAACGTTCCCCTGGCTTGTTTCTACATGTACTGACAACCAATGTTTGAAAAAAAAACAACGGTGTCACACTTGGTCGACGCAGTCTTTTCAACATCTGGTTGAAGTGGATCTGTTCCTATCATTTAATTCCCATTCCAAATTTGACCTCTGATTTGACCTGTATCCAAAAACATGACTTCACAAATGGACTCCCCATCCTGGAAAACCTACCAGACCACAGATTACACCACTTTCTTTGTCAGTGAGAACAAAAGTTGAAAATTGATGACAATTCAAGATGGCGGAGGACGCCATCTTGAATTCTGAGAAATGCTCAAGGTTGCACAATTAGCAACCAAGTTCATTTAGCTGTACTAACCACATGTGACACGTTTCCATTCAAAAAGTCGACTGGGATGAACCGTGCAGGGTCAACTTGACTCCTTCCAGAGTTTATGACCTTAGATGGACTGGAATAATTCCACAGCTGTTACAGGAGGATGAGTTACTGCAGTCAGAATGTGAACGTCCACATGCATTTGACTGAGGTTTCCATCAGGGCTGGGTCATAAAGGCATCACTAACACTATGTTTTATGTTCTGATCATTACATTTATGACATATTTTTCTGTTGGTTTCAGTTTATTTCCTTTACATTTGTCTGTTAAAGCATTCAACAAATGTGTTCTGTTTACATTCAATTCAATACGAACTGACTGGGTTTAGAAGATTATCTGTCTGTCTGTTCATCTGTCTGTCTGCTCATCTGTCTGTCTGCTCATCTGTCTTCTCTCGTCTGTCTGTTCATCTGTCTGTCTGTTCATCTGTCTGTCTGCTCATCTGTCTGTCTGCTCATCTGTCTGTCTGCTCATCTGTCTGTTCATCTGTCTGTTCATCTGTCTGTCTGCTTATCTGTCTGTCTGCTCATCTGTCTGCTCATCTGTCTGTTCATCTGTCTGTCTGCTTATCTTCTGCTGCTCATCTGTCCGGCTCATCTGTCTGTCTGCTCATCTGTCTGTTCATCTGTCTGTCTGTTCATCTGTCTGTCTGCTCATCTGTCTGTCTGCTCATCTGTCTGCTCATCTGTCTGTTCATCTGTCTGTCTGCTCATCTGTCTGTTCATCTGTCTGTTCATCTGTCTGTCTGCTCATCTGTCTGTCTGCTCATCTGTCTGCTCATCTGTCTGTCTGCTCATCTGTCTGTTCATCTGTCTGTTCATCTGTCTGTCTGCTTATCTGTCTGTCTGCTCATCTGTCTGTTCATCTGTCTGTCTGCTCATCTGTCTGTTCATCTGTCTGTCTGCTCATCTGTCTGTCTGCTCATCTGTCTGTTCATCTGTCTGTTCATCTGTCTGTCTGCTCATCTGTCTGTCTGCTCATCTGTCTGTCTGCTCATCTGTCTGTTCATCTGTCTGTTCATCTGTCTGTCTGCTTATCTGTCTGTCTGCTCATCTGTCTGCTCATCTGTCTGTCTGCTCATCTGTCTGTTCATCTGTCTGTTCATCTGTCTGTCTGCTTATCTGTCTGTCTGCTCATCTGTCTGTTCATCTGTCGGTCTGGCTCATCTGTCTGTCATCTGTCTGTTCATCTGTCCTGTCTGCTCATCTGTCTGTCGCTCATCTGTCTGTTCATCTTCCTGTTCATCTATCTCTCTGCTCATCTGTCTGTTCATCTGTCTGTCTGCTCATTCTGTCTGTCTGCTCATCTGTCTGCTCATCTGTCTGTCTGCTCATCTGTCTGTTCTGCTCATCTGTCTGTTCTCTGTCGTCTGTTTCATCTGTCTGTCTGCTCTCTGTCTGTTCATACTGTCTGTCTGTTCATCTGTCGTCTGCTTATCTGTCTGTTCTCTGTCTGTCTGTTAATCTGTCTGTTCATCTTCTGTCTGTTCTCTGTTTGTTCATCTGTGTTCATCTGTCTGTCTGTTCATCTGTCTGTCTGTTCATCTGTCTGTCTGTTTGTGTGTCTGTCTGTTCATCTGTCTGTCTGTTCGTGTCTGTCTGTTCATCTGTCTTTCTGTCTGTTCATCTGTCTGTTCATCTGTCTGTTCATCTGTCTGCTCATCTGTCTGTCTGTTAATCTGTCTGTCTGTTCATCTGTCTGTTCATCTGTCTGTTCATCTGTCTGTCTGCTCATCTGTCTGTCTGTTAATCTGTCTGTTCATCTGTCTGTCTGTTCATCTGTCTGTTCATCTGTCTGTCCTGTCTGTTCATCTGTCTGTCTGTTCATCTGTCTGTCTGTTCATCTGTCTGTTCATCTGTCTGTCTGTTCATCTGTCTGTTCATCTGTCTGTCTGTTCATCTGTCTGTCTGTTCATCTGTCTGTTCATCTGTCTGTCTGTTCATCTGTCTGTTCATCTGTCTGTTCATGCTGTTCTGTCTGTCATCTGTCTGTTCATCTGATTCATCGTCTGTTAACTACGTCTGCTGTATTCCTGTCTGTTCATCTGTCTGTTCTGTTCATCTGTCTGTCTGTTCATCTGTCCTGTTTCATCCTGTCTGTCTGTTTCATCATGTCTGTTCATCTGTCCTGTCTGTTCATCTGTTGTCCTGTTCATCTGTCTGGTCATCTGATCCTGTCTGTTCCATCCTGTACTGTTCATGCTGTCTGTTCATCTGTCTGTCTGTTCATCTGTCCTGTTCATCTGTCTGTCTGTTCATCTGTCCTGTCTGTTCGATCTGCTCCTGTTCATCTGTCTTTGTGTCCTGTCATCTGTCCTGTCTGTTCATCTGTCTTTCCTGTACCTGTTCATCTGTCTGTCTGTTTGTGTCTGTCTGTTCATCTGTCTTTCTGTCTGTCATCTGTATGTTCATACTGTCTGTCTGCTCATCTGTCTGTCCTGTAATTCTGGTCGGTTCATCGTCCTGTCTGTACATCTTGTCTTCTGTCGGTTCATCTGTCTGTTCATCTGGTCTGTCTGTTCATCTGTCTTTTCCTGTCGTTTATCTGTCTGTCTGTCTGTCTGTCTGTCTGTTGTGTGTCTGTCTGTTAATCTGTCTGTCTGTCTGTTCATACTGTCTGTTCATCTGTCGGTTTCGTGTGTCTGTCTGTCCTGTTCATGCCTGTCTGTTCATCGGGTCTTTCTGTCTGGTTCATTCTGTCTGTCTGTCTGTTCATGCGTCTGTTCATCTGTCTGTCTGTTCATGCTGTCTTTCTGTCTGTTCATCTGTCTGTCTGTATGTTCATGCTGTCTGTTCATCTGTCTGTCGTGTTCATCTGTCTGTCTGTTCATCTGTCTGTTCATCTTGTCTGTCTGTTCATCTGTCTTTCCTGTCCTGTTCATCCTGTCTGTCCTGTATGTTCATTCTGTCCTGTCATCTGTCTGCTGTTCATCCTGTATGTCTGTTCATCTGTCCTGTTCATCTGTCTGTCTGTTCAATCGTCTGTTCGATCTGTCTGTCTGTTCATCTGTCCTGTCTGTTCATCTGTCTGTTCTGTTCATTGTCCTGTTCATCTGTCTGTCCCTGTTCATCTGTCTTTCTGTCTGTTTATCTGTCTGTCTGTCTGTCTGTTTGTGTGTCTGTCGTTCATCTGTCCTTCTGTCTGTTCATCTGTCTGTCCTGTCTGTTCATCTGTCTGTCTGACTGTTCATCTGTCTGTTCATCTGTCTGTTCGTGTGTCTGTCTGTCTGTTCATCTGTCTGTTCATCTGTCTTTCTGTCTGTTCATCTGTCTGTCTGTCTGTTCATCTGTCTGTTCATCTGTCTGTATGTCTGTTCATCTGTCTGTTCATCTGTCTGTCTGTTCGTGTGTCTGTCTGTCTGTTCATCTGTCTGTCTGTCTGTTCATCTGTCTTTCTGTCTGTTCATCTGTCTGTCTGTATGTTCATCTGTCTGTTCATCTGTCTGTCTGTTCATCTGTCTTTGTGTCTGTTCGTGTGTCTGTCTGTCTGTTCATCTGTCTGTCTGTCTGTTCATCTGTCTGTTCATCTGTCTGTCTGTTCATCTGTCTGTTCATCTGTCTGTTCATCTGTCTGTCTGTTCATCTGTCTGTCTATTCATCTGTCTGTCTGTTTGTGTGTCTGTCTGTTCATCTGTCTGTCTGTTCGTGTCTGTCTGTTCATCTGTCTTTCTGTCTGTTCATCTGTCTGTTCATCTGTCTGTTAATCTGTCTGTTCATCTGTCTGTCTGTTCATCTGTCTGTTCATCTGTCTGTCTGCTCATCTGTCTGTCTGTTAATCTGTCTGTTCATCTGTCTGTCTGTTCATCTGTCTGTTCATCTGTCTGTCTGTTCATCTGTCTGTCTGTTCATCTGTCTGTTCATCTGTCTGTCTGGTCATCTGTCTGTCTGCTCATCCTGTCTGTTCATCTGTCTGTTCATCTGTCTGTCTGTTCATCTGTCTGTCTGTTCATCTGTCTGTTCATCTGTCTGTCTGTTCATCTGTCTTTGTGTCTGTTCATCTGTCTGTCTGTTCATCTGTCTTTCTGTCTGTTCATCTGTCTGTCTGTTTGTGTCTGTCTGTTCATCTGTCTTTCTGTCTGTTCATCTGTCTGTCTGCTCATCTGTCTGTCTGTTAATCTGTCTGTTCGTCTGTCTGTTCATCTGTCTGTTCATCTGTCTGTCTGTTCATCTGTCTTTCTGTCTGTTTATCTGTCTGTCTGTCTGTCTGTCTGTTCGTGTGTCTGTCTGTCTGTTCATCTGTCTGTTCGTGTGTCTGTCTGTCTGTTCATCTGTCTGTTCATCTGTCTTTCTGTCTGTTCATCTGTCTGTTCGTGTGTCTGTATGTCTGTTCATCTGTCTGTTCATCTGTCTGTCTGTTCGTGTGTCTGTCTGTCTGTTCATCTGTCTGTCTGTCTGTTCATCTGTCTTTCTGTCTGTTCATCTGTCTGTTCATCTGTCTGTCTGTTCGTGTGTCTGTCTGTCTGTTCATCTGTCTGTCTGTATGTTCATCTGTCTTTTCATCTGTCTTTCTGTCTGTTCATCTGTCTGTCTGTATGTTCATCTGTCTGTTCATCTGTCTGTCTGTTCATCTGTCTGCCTGTCTGTCTGTCTGTCTCTCCTATACTTTCTCCAGTAGTCCTTTTCCTTCTTTCATATATTCGTCCACAGTTCCACATGTTTAGTAGAACTCACATTAGAACTGTACCTTCTGTCTAAATCCTCGCATGGACTTCAAACCAAAGCCAAACTGCACATTTTTACATTCTCACCTTTCATTTGGTACCAATTTTATTGACCTTCCATGACCACCAAAGGTCAAACTCAAGGTCATGATTTTCAAAATACCCACTTTTTGACCAGAACAGAAAACTGTCTGGTATCAGATTATAAAGTGTGACATATCTGCCACAGTTCTAGTCCAGTGTCCATGGTTCTGACCCTGCACTGTTCATCCCAGTCAACTTTTTGAATGGAAATGTGTCACATGTGGTTAGTACAGCTAAATGAACTTCGTTGCTAATTGTGCAACCTTTAGCATTTCCCAGAATTCAAGATGGCGGAGGACGCCATCTTGAATTTTCATCAGTTTTCAACTTTTGTTCTCACTGACACAGACAGTGGTGTAATCTGTGGTCTGGTAGGTTTTCCAGGATGGGGAGTCCATTTGTGAAGTCATGTTTTTGGATACAGGTCAAATCAGAGGTCAAATTTGGAATGGGAATTAAATGATAGGAACAGATCCACTTCAACCACATATTGAAAAGACGCAACAAGCAACAAGTCACATGGAATCGTTCATTATTGTCAAATTTTCCAGATTTTGATTCACATAAAAAAAAAAAAAAAAAAACACACACAAAGTCACATGCTGTCAAATTCAGTCAATCAGAATAATCTCACAGACTGACAAAGCCTTTTATTGTGACGTCGAACCAAACGTTCCCCTGGCTTGTTTCTACATGTACTGACAACCAATGTTTGAAAAAAAAAAACAGTGTCACACTTGGTCGACGCAGTCTTTTCAACATCTGGTTGAAGTGGATCTGTTCCTATCATTTAATTCCCATTCCAAATTTGACCTCTGATTTGACCTGTATCCAAAAACATGACTTCACAAATGGACTCCCCATCCTGGAAAACCTACCAGACCACAGATTACACCACTTTCTTTGTCAACGAGAACAAAAGTTGAAAACTGATGAAAATTCAAGATGGCAGAGGACGCCATCTTGAATTCTGAGAAATGCTCAAGGTTGCACAATTAGCAACCAAGTTCATTTTGATTCAGCCGTCTGTCATGAATTTACACAGAAATTCACCCCATTCTGACCCAGACTGCATCTGTGTTTGGACCCGTACCCTAACCCTGACCCTGGAACCCAACCCTGACCCTTACCCGGGGTCATGGGGGGTCACTCCTCTCACCCTAACCCTAACCCATGTGGGTCCACTCCTCTAAATGTTCTGTAGAGCTTCCATGGTCTGGACATGAACTATCTGATGCTTGTATTTGGGCTTCATCCTGCATGACCTGTGACCTTTGACCTTTGACACACAACGCTTCCTTCAGATCTGGGAACAGATTTGTTCCAAGGGTTTGAAAAAGGAAACTTTTGCATTTCCTTTGTCAAATAAAAGCACAAGCAACAAAGTTTTCTGTGCCATCAACACAATGGAACTGGAATGAGCCCTTAACTTAACCTAAGTATTCCCTTTAATTCGACTGTTCCATCGTCCTCCTTTAGGCTGCTCCGTATGTCAACTCTGAACTCTGAACTCTGTTAACTCCTGTTACCTCCCATTAGCTCCACTGACTACCGCTAACTCCCATTAACTCCTGTTAAGTCTTCTTAACTGCCGCTACCTCCTGTTAACTCCTCTCAATGCCCATTAACTCGTGCTACCTCCTGTTAACTCCCATTAACTCCTGTTAACTCCTCTTAACTCCCGCTACTGCTCGCTAACTCCCGTTAACTCTCGCTACCTCCCATTTATTCCCCTTAACTCCCACTACCTCCTGTCAACTCTGTTAACTCCCGCTACCTCCTGTTAAGTCAGTTAACTCCTGCTAACTCCCATTAATTCCCACTAACTCCCGTTAAGTCAGGCTAACTCCCACTAACTTCCCTTGATTTCCATTTAACTCTTCGTACCTCCTGTTTACTCCCGCTAACTCCACTAACTCCGCTCACTCCTGTTAATTCTCGTTAACTTCGTTAACTCCTGTTACCTCCAGCTAACTCCCACTAATTCCACTTAACTCTGCTAACTCCCCTTAACTCCTCTTAACTCCCAGTAATTCTCATTACTCCGTTACCTCCCGTTTCCTCCTCCGTTCACTCCTCCCATTAACTCCTCCTCCCGTTCACTCCTCCCGTTAAACTCCTCCCGTTAAACTCCTCCCGTTAACTCTTCCTCCCGTTAACTCCTCCTCCCGTTCACTCCTCCCGTTAACTCTTCCTCCTGTTAACTCCTCCTCCCTGTAACTCCTCCCGTTCACTCCTCCCGTTCACTCCTCCCTTTAACTCCTCCCGTTCACTCCTCCCGTTCACTCCTCCTCCCGTTAAACTCCTCCCGTTAAACTCCTCCCGTTAAACTCCTCCCGTTAACTCTTCCTCCCGTTAACTCCTCCTCCCGTTCACTCCTCCCGTTCACTCCTCCTCCCGTTAAACTCCTCCCGTTAAACTCCTCCCGTTAACTCTTCCTCCCGTTAACTCCTCCTCCCGTTCACTCCTCCCGTTCACTCCTCCCGTTCACTCCTCCCGTTAACTCCTCCCTTTAACTCCTCCCGTTAACCCCTCCCATTCACTCCTCCTCCCGTTCACTCTTCGGTGTGGATGGCGTACAAAGCTTTGTTCAAACAGATCATTTCCTTTAGGGTTTTGTTTCTTTTTATTTCTGTGGGGGTTTTTTAATCACATGACTTTTGTTCGTTAAATCCATTTCCTGTTTCTTTTGATTTCACTCGGTCACATGATAAACATTCACTTTCATTGTTGTTTTCTTGTTTTTTGTTTTTGCGGTCGCAGCGACTCCTTGTGTACTCTGTCTTTCTTTTGTCCTGTTGTCTGTGTGTGTTTGATGTGAGTGGGTTCTCTGTTGAAGTCTATCGTCCACTTCTTTAGCTTTGACTCATTTCATAAGATGGCATTATACAGGGTTAGGGGTTATACAGCCAAACGCTTCATTATACAGGGTTAGGGGTTATACAGCCAAACGCTTCATTATACAGGGTTAGGGGTTATACAGCCAAACGCTTCATTATACAGGGTTAGGGGTTATACAGCCAAACGCTTCATTATACAGGGTTAGGGGTTATACATCCAAACGCTTCATTATACAGGGTTAGGGGTTATACATCCAAACGCTTCATTAAACAGGGTTAGGGGTTATACATCCAAACGCTTCATTATACAGGGTTAGGGGTTATACATCCAAACACTTCATTAAACAGGGTTAGGGGTTATACATCCAAACGCTTCATTATACAGGGTTAGGGGTTATACATCCAAACGCTTCATTATACATTGTTAGGGGTTATACAGCCAAACGCTTCATTATACAGGGTTAGGGGTTATACATCCAAACGCTTCATTATACAGGGTAGGGGTTATACATCCAAATGCTTCATTATATAGGGTTAGGGGTTATACATCCAAACGCTTCATTATACAGGGTTAGGGGTTATACATCCAAACGCTTCATTATATAGGGTTAGGGGTTATACATCCAAATGCTTCATTATACAGGGGTAGGGGTTATACATCCAAACGTTTCATTATACAGGGTTAGGGGTTATACATCCAAACGCTTCATTATACATTGTTAGGGGTTATACATCCAAACGCTTCATTATACAGGGTTAGGGGTTATACATCCAAACGCTTCATTATACAGGGTTAGGGGTTATACATCCAAACGCTTCATTATACAGGGTTAGGGGTTATACATCCAAACGCTTCATTATACATTGTTAGGGGTTATACAGCCAAACGCTTCATTATACAGGGTTAGGGGTTATACATCCAAACGCTTCATTATACAGGGGTAGGGGTTATACATCCAAACACTTCATTATATAGGGTTAGGGGTTATACATCCAAACGCTTCATTATACATTGTTAGGGGTTATACAGCCAAACGCTTCATTATACAGGGTTAGGGGTTATACATCCAAACGCTTCATTATACAGGGTTAGGGGTTATACATCCAAACGCTTCATTATATAGGGTTAGGGGTTATACATCCAAATGCTTCATTATACAGGGGTAGGGGTTATACATCCAAACGTTTCATTATACAGGGTTAGGGGTTATACATCCAAACGCTTCATTATACATTGTTAGGGGTTATACATCCAAACGCTTCATTATACAGGGTTAGGGGTTATACATCCAAACGCTTCATTATACAGGGTTAGGGGTTATACATCCAAACGCTTCATTAAATAGGGTTAGGGGTTATACATCCAAATGCTTCATTATACAGGGGTAGGGGTTATACATCCAAACGTTTCATTATACAGGGTTAGGGGTTATACATCCAAACGCTTCATTAAACAGGGTTAGGGGTTATACAGCCAAACGCTTCATTATACAGGGTTAGGGGTTATACATCCAAACACTTTATTATGCGGGGTTAGGGGTTATACAGCCAAACACTTTGTTATACAGGGTTAGGGGTTATACAGCCAAACACTTTGTTATACAGGGTTAGGGGTTATACAGCCAAACACTTTATTATACAGGGTTAGGGTTTGGGTCCTAATGCCATCTTATGGAATGTGTTTGTGATTGAATTTGATTGACATGGAAAAAAAACATCAAGGAAACTGTGGCCTAAAAATATTCAACCATATACATGGGTTAAAGCTGGTATCTGTAAGAAGGACTGGACTGGTCTGCAGGACCAGGGTCTGGAGTTTCTTTCTTTCTTTCTTTCTTTCTTTCTTTCTTTCTTTCTTTCTTTCTTTCTTTCTTTCTTTCTTTCTTTCTTTCTTTCTTTCTTTCTTTCTTTCTGTCTTTAACTGGCAGCTGTTCACACTGTACCATCATTAGCATGGCTTCTGTTGTCTCTGTAATATTCATACAGTTTTAGTTTGTTTGTATTTTTTCTTCCTGTTGCTGTGGGTTCCTCCTGTAGCTGTGATGATGGAACAGGTTTTGGAAACCCCAAAGATGTGTTAGGGTTAGGAACAGGGTTAGGCTTAGGAACAGGGTTAGGAACAGGGTTAGGGTTAGGAACAGGGTTAGGAACAGGGTTAGGAACAGGGTTAGGAACAGGGTTAGGGTTAGGAACAGGGTTAGGAACAGGGTTAGGGTTAGGAACAGGGTTAGGGTTAGGAACAGGGTTAGGAACAGGGTTAGGGTGAACAGCTCAGAAATCTGGACCAAATCCTTCTGTTTCCTGATGTTAATGTAAATCATAATAAATGGTTCAAATCACAGTAGTTCCACCTTCTTCATTTATTCACCTTCATTTGAAAAAGAAAACTACAGTTTTTTCATTTGTTTTGATTCAGAATCTTAATGAAAAAAAAAAAAAAATTTGAAGTTCTTGACTTTGGTCTTTTTTCATCATCAGACTGTTCAGAACTGTCTGAAGGGTTAGGGTTAGGCTAACCCTAACCCTAACCCTTAACCCCGAACTTTACCCTAACCCCTAACCCCTAGGAGTTAGAGTAGGGTTAGGGGTTAGGGATTAGGAGTTAGGAGTTAGGGTAGGGTTAGGGGTTAGGGTAAGGGGTTAGGGTTAGGGGTTAGGGGTTAGGGATTAGGAGTTTGGGTAGGGTTAGGGGTTAGGGTTAGGGGTTAGGGTTAGGGGTTAGGGATTAGGAGTTAGGGGTTAGGGATTAGGAGTTTGGGTAGGGTTAGGGGTTAGGGTTAGGGGTTGGGGGTTAGGAGTTAGGGGTTAGGGGTTAGGGATTAGGGATTAGGAGTTAGGAGTTAGGGTAGGGTTAGGGGTTAGGAGTTACCCCTAACCCCTAACCCTAACCCTAACCCCTAATCCCTAACCCTAGCCTAACTCCTAACCCTAGCCTAACTCCTAACCCCTAACCCTAACTCCTAACCCCTAACCCTAACTCCTAACCCCTAACCCCCAACCCTAACTCCTAACCCCTAACCCTACCCTAACTCTTAACCCCTAACCCCTAATCCCTAACCCTACTCTAACTCCTTACCCCTAACCCCTAACCCTAACCCCTAACCCTAACCCCTAATCCCTAACCCTAGCCTAACTCCTAACCCCTAACCCTAACCCCTAATCCCTAACCCTAGCCTAACTCCTAACCCCTAACCCCTAATTCCTAACACTACCCTAACTCCTAACTCCTAATCCCTAACCCCTAACCCTAACCTAACTCCTAACCCTACCCTAACTCCTAACCCCTAACCCCCTTAAATCACATTTAAAAACACACTTTTTTCTCATTAGCTTTTAATCAGTGAGTGACATGTCTGTTTTTTTAATGCTGTTTTTAACAGATTTTAACTTGTCTTTGTTTTTTATGATGTTTGTATTGTGTTGTTCTTTGCCCATTTAACACCCTGTGTGTTCACTAGTTTTATTTACTTATTTAATTCCTAGTTTTATGTTTGGTGTACGGCACTTTGGCCAGCTGTAAAGTTCTTAAAGTACTTTATAAATAAAGTTGGTATGGTATGGTACTCTAACTCCAAACTCCTAACCCCTAACCCCTAACCCTAGCCCCTAACCCCCTAACCCTACCCTAACTCCTAACCCCTAACCCTAGCCCCTAACCCCCTAACCCTACCCTAACTCCTAACCCCTAACCCCTAACCCTAGCCCCTAACCCCCTAACCCAACCCTAACTCCTAACCCCTAACCCCTAACCCTAGCCCCTAACCCCCTAACCCTACCCTAACTCCTAACCCCTAACCCTAGCCCCTAACCCCCTAACCCAACCCTAACTCCTAACCCCTAACCCCTAACCCTAGCCCCTAACCCCCTAACCCTACCCTAACTCCTAACCCCTAACCCTAGCCCCTAACCCCCTAACCCTACCCTAACTCATAACCCCTAACCCTACCCTAACTCCTAACCCCTAGCCCCTAACCCCCTAACCCTACCCTAACTCCTAACCCCTAACCCTAACCTAACCCCTAACCCTACCCTAACTCCTAACCCCTAACCCAACCCTAACTCCTAACCCCTAACCCTACCCTAACTCCTAACCCCTGACCCTAACCCCTAACCCCTAACCCCTAACCCTAGCCCCTAACCCCCTAACCCTACCCTAACTCCTAACCCCTAACCCTAACCCCTAACCCCTAACCCTACCCTAACTCCTAACCCCTGACCCTAACCCCTTACCCTACCCAAACTCCTAACTCCTAAGACCTAACCCCTTACCCTACCCTAACTCCTAACCCCTAACCCTAAACCCCTAACCCCTAACCCCAAACCCTACCCTAACTCCTAACCCCTAACCCTAACCCCTAACCCTACCCTAACTCCTAACCCCTAACCCTAACCCCTAACCCTACCCTAACTCCTAACCCCTAACCCTACCCTAACTCCTAACCCCTAACCTCTAACCCTAACCCCTAACCCTACCCTAACTCCTAACCCCTAACCCCTTACCCTACCCAAACTCCTAACTCCTAAGACCTAACCCCTTACCCTACCCTAACCCCTAACCCTACCCTAACTCCTAACCCCTAACCCTAAACCCCTAACCCCTAACCCAAACCCTACCCTAACTCCTAGCCACTAACCCTAACCCTACCCTAACTCCTAACCCCTGACCCTAACCCCTAACCCTACCCTAACTCCTAACCCCTAACCCTAACCCTAACCCTAACCCCTAACCCTACCCTAACTCCTAACCCCTAACCCTACCCTAACTCCTAACTCCTAACCCCTAACCTCTAACCCTAACCCTACCCTAACTCCTGATTCCTAACCCCTAACCCTAACCCTACCCTAACTCCTAACCCCTAACCCTAACCCCTAACCCTACCCTAACTCCTAACTCCTAACCCCTAACCTCTAACCCCTAACCCCTAACCCTACCCTAACTCCTAACCCCTAACCCTTACCCTACCCTAACCCTACCCTAACCCCTAATCCTTTACCCTTTACCCTAACCCCTGACCCCTAACCCTACCCTAACTCCTAACCCCTAACCCTACCCTAACTCCTGATTCCTAACCCCTAACCCTAACCCCTAACCCTACCCTAACTCCTAACCCCTAACCCCTAACCCCTAACCCTTACCCTACCCTAACTCCTAACTCCTAACTCCTAACCCCTAACCCTAACCCTACCCTAACTCCTAACCCCTAATCCTTTACCCTAACCCCTGACCCCTAACCCTACCCTAACTCCTAACCCCTAACCCCTAACCCTAACCCCTAAGCCCCTAACCCTACCCTAACTCCTAACCCCTAACCCCTAACCTGACTCCTAACCCCTAACCCCTAACCCTAACCCCTAAGCCCCTAACCCTAACCTGACTCCTAACCCCTAACCCCTAACCCTAACCCCTAACCCTAACCCTCTGAAGTGTCCATAGTTTGGTTAGTGTCCAGTCCAGTGGTGTTCAGGTAGTGAGGGGTCTGTAGTCCAGTTTAGTACAGAGGGGTTAGGAACAGGGTTAGGGTTAGGAACAGGGTTAGGGTTAGGGTTCAGTTCAGTTTTACACATATCAGCTTTAAAGCAGCCATGGTTCAGAGGAGCACTCATTATTGACACTGGACCAAACTGCATCTGACACATACAACTAACAATGGGGAACACATGTTTACACTGTAAAAAAAAAAAAAAAAAAAAAAAAAAAAAAAAATATATATATATATATATATATATATATATATATATATATATATATATATTTTTTTTTTTTTTTTTTCCCTTCTTCTTTTCTGTGTTGGTTCAGTTCGACCTTTGACCTGTGTCCCACCTGTGTCCGACACACCCAGTCTGATCTGACAGCTTTAATATTTTCATGTGGGTGGGGTCATTAAAGGGGGGGGGGGGGGGGTCATTAAAGGGGTGTGGTCACATGTCCAAACCAGGCCTATCCTCTAGAACAGACTGGGACTGTTTGAACTGGTTCTGTGTGAGTCCTGGTCCAGTGGACTGAACTGGGTCATGGAGCCCCAACCCCCGCTGGTTCAGACTGGATGAGTGGATGGGCGGAGTCAGAGCCTTGGGGGCGGGGCTAAAGCACAGCTCACACAGCCATTGGATGTCTGTGTTTCTGTCTGTATTTGTCTTTTTTGCCTGTCCCACCCTGTCCCACCGTTTCCCACTGTTTCCCACCCTGTCCCACCGTTTTCTACTGTTTCCCACCCTGTCCCACTGTGTCCCACCCTGTCCCACTGTGTCCCACCATGTCCCACCCTGTCCCACCGTTTCCCAACCTGTCCCACTGTGTCCCACCATGTCCCACCATGTCCCACCGTTTCCCGCCCTCTCCCATCATGTCCCACTCTTTCCCACTCTGCCCCACCCTGTTCCACTGTGTCCCACCTTGTCCCACTCTTCCCCACCCTGTCCCACCGTGTCCCACCCTGTCCCACTCTGCCCCACCCTGTCCCATCATGTCCCACCCTGCCCCACCATGTCCCACCCTGTCCCCACCCTGCCCCACTCTTCCCCACCGTGTCCCACCCTGTTCCGCCCCGTCCCACCCCGTCCCGCCCTGCCCCACTCTGTCCCACCCACATTCGGTCTGTGGTTGAAGTGGAGGTCCGTGACCCGGGGGTAGGTGGGTGTGGTCTGTGGTGCCGGTGGGCGTAGTCTGTGGTGCTGGTGTGTAAGTCAGGGGCGGGGACACAGGCTCCACCTCCTTTTTCAGTCTTGCTGGTTTTTTTTTTGTTTTTTTTTCTACTTCCCCTAAATGCAACTTACTTTAAGCATGCATCAACATCCTGCAGTCGGACTCAAACAAAAACAAAAGCCCCATCCTCCTGTAGTCCAGTGTCCATGGTTCTGACCCTGCACTGTTCATACCAGTAAACGTTCTGAATGGAAGTGTGTCACATGTGGTTAGTACAGCTAAATGAACTTGGTTGCTAATTGTGCAACCTTGAGCATTTCCCAGAATTCAAGATGGCGTCCTCCGCCATCTTGGACTTTCAGCAATTTTCAACTTTTGTTCTCACTGACACAGACAGTGGTGTAATCTGTGGTCTGGTAGGTTTTCCAGGATGGGGAGTCCATTTGTGAAGTCATGTTTTTGGATACAGGTCACATCAGAGGTCAAATTTTAAATGTGAATGAAATGCTAGCAGGGCTGTCCAGCTCCTGTTAGTTCAGTTCCATCTGATCTGCAGTGGGCCGGACCAGGAAAAGAACAGAAGAACCTACAAATAATGACAACTGCACATTTTTGTTTTTGTTTTAGTGTAAATAAAACATTAAATTATGAAAATACTTACTTCTATAAACTATCCAAAAAAACCCCAAAAAAACAAAACAAAAAAAAAAAACCCTGAAATTTAAATAAAAAAACATAAGAAAATGTAGTGTAATTTTCTCAGTCTTCTTCCTCCACTTCTCATTAGTCCATGTGCATTCTGGATCAGATCTCCAAAGACACTAAACACTGAGGAACAGGAAGAAAAATGATTTATTAATAATTACAATTTTAAGTTATTAAAATTGTGCTTAATTTTTCTTTAGGCATTTCAGGTTGTCCATATTTGTTCAGATTATTCACATTTTAGTGTTACAGGAGAGTTTGGACATGGAAATATTTTCATAATTTAATGTGATATTTTTGCACTAAAACAAAGAAAAAAAGAATAAGTTGTTAATTCTAGATTTTTTTGGCTTAATTCAAGATTTTTTGCTAAATTTGAGATTTTTTTGTCTTAATTGAAGATTTTTTTTACTTGTTTTTTTTTTTTTTTTTTTTTTTTTTGCTTAATTCAAGATTTTTCCTTAATTCAAGCAAATTTTTTTTTTTTTTTTTTTTTTTTTGCTTAATTCAATTCAAGACTGTGGAATTTTTGCACTTGGCAAAAACATCCCAGGGGTCAAACTGGACCCTTTGGGGGGACGCATTTGGGCCCCAGGACGCATGTTTGACAGCCCTGGGTTTGACGTCACGATAAAAGGCTTTGTCAGTCTGTGGAAACTGAGATTATTCTGATTGCGTGATTTTGACAGCACCTGAGTTTGTGGTTTTTTGTTTTTTTTTAATGTGAATCAAAATTTGGAAAAATTGACAATAATAAACGATTCCATGTGACTTGTTGCTTGTTGCATCTTTTCAATATCTGGTTGAAGTGGATCTTTTCCTATCATTTAATTCCCATTCCAAATTGGACCTCTGATTTGACCTGTATCCAAAAACATGACTTCACAAATGGACTCCCCATCCTGGAAAACCTACCAGACCACAGATTACACCACTTTCTTTGTCAACAAGAACAAAAGTTGAAAACTGATAAAAATTCAAGATGGCGGAGGACGCCATCTTGAATTCTGACAAATGCTCAAGGTTGCACAATTAGCAACCAAGTTCATTTAGCTGTACTAACCATATGTGACACATTTCCATTCAAAAAGCTGACTGGGATGAACAGTGCAGGGTCAGAACCATGGACACTGGACTACTGGGCCAAGGCGGCGGCGGCAGTGTGGGCGTGTCCGCCGTACACCGCCATCACGTCCAGGTCGCGTTTCAACACTAACATGTGTGCAGTTACGTGAGGGCGAGCGACTCTCTCTCTCTCTTTGGCTGTCTGTTTTCTATTGTGTGCATCAGTGTGTGCAGAGTCTGAAACAGCTTCAACCTTCATCTGAAACATTTTCATTTTTATACTTTTAGCTGCTCATACTTTTTTTTGTATTAATCCAATTATTGATAAATTGCATTTTTTGGTTCTGATTATGGTTTTTGGGCTCATTCAGATTTTTTACAATCAGTTAATATTTATTAGTGTGTTCTATTCTGTAATTTGACACCTTTTGGATTTGGAACTACTTCAGTGTGTGTGTGTGTGTGTGTGTGTGTGTGTGTGTGTGTGTGTGTGTGTTTTAAGAGTTTCACAACTTTATACAAAAAAAACACAAAAAACAACAACTGTCCACCACAAAGGGCATTCCATAAAAACATTTTCAAAACTGCATCTGGAAAGACTGTTGCACTGTAAAAAAAAAAAAAAAAAAAAAAAAAAAAGTAATTTAACAGAATTTTCACTGCACTTTTTATGTTATAGATTTTTTTTCTGTATTTTTAAGATACAGTAAAATATCAATGAAATGACAAAACCAGACTGTGATTTTACATGTCAAATGTAAACTAACATTAAAAAACTGTAGCTGTGAGTAACTGCAAAATTTCCATTTTTAAAGATTTTTTTTTCTTTTTTCACAGAAAAATACAGTTAAAATACATTTGCAAATGTATCATGATTTCACAAATATTTCTTTTCTATTCATGAGATTAAACTGTTAATTTCAAATTTAATACCGTAAAAAAAAAATAAAATAAAATAAAATAATAATAATAAAATTAGAAAATTTTCTGACAATTAACCGTAAAAGAAGTATTTGTTCTGTAAGTTTAACAAGGCTTGTTAATTGACTACGTAATTGATTAAAAAATGTTGAATTGAGAAAAAAAAAAGAAAAATCTTGAATAGAGGAATAAATGTTGAATTAGGCAAAAAAAAAAAAACTTGAAATAAGCAAAAAATGATGAATTAAGAAACAAAAATTGATTTAAGCAAAAAAAACAAATCTTGAATTAAGTAAAAAAAATCTTGAATTGACCAAAATATTGTGAATTAAGAAAAAAAAAAAAAATCTTAAATTAACCACTGATAAACTGTCAAAATACAATTTTTATCAGTGGATTGTACAACTTGGTCTCATTGAAAATTATATATGTATATATATATATATATATATATATATATATATATATATATATATATATATATATATAATTTGATTTTTTCAATACATCTAAATATTCTTTATTAAACATTAAAAAGTAAAAAAAAAAAAAAAAAAAAAAAAGTATGCAAAACTCATGTAAACTTAGGACAAAAACTATTTTAATTATGGAAAATTTTTATGAGATGGTTATTTTCCGTTATTTAACAGTATTTTATATTGCTGTTGTTTTTTTTTTTTGTTGTTTTTTTTTTTTACAGTGTATTACTCTATTACTCTTTTTGCTTTCGGACCACCCCATCCTTCCCCAGGTGAAGCAGTTCCACATCCACGTCCCTTTCTCAGATCTTTTTTTTTTTTTTTTAAACCTACTTTGGACCAAAAACATGTGTCTATTTCTATTTCCTGATTCTTTTTTTCTTTTTTTAGGACAAATTTTTGAACCAAATGACGTTGCATGTGTAAGAAGTTGCAGTTTAGGGTTTTGTCAGACTTTGTCAGTGTTGCAGAGTTGTGTGTTCTTCTTTTCTGTGGATGGGCATGTATATATATGCTCATTGTTTGTATATCCCCATCCCTTCCTTACAGCCAAAAGCTCTAATGCCGCCCGACCGCTTGGTTCTGCCTTTACATGGACATGGCACCTGACTCACACTGTCACCATCATCACTGTCATCTCCTCTGTAGTATGTTCGTAGGTCCCGCCCCTCTGCCTCACCCTTCCGACTTTTTTGTCTTAGAGTTGATCAGATATAGTCATCCATTCCACAATGAAGAACACATGACAGTCGAAGCACAAAACTGTCACCAATATGAATAGATTTTTAGATACTATTGAAGTCTATAGTGAAATGGGAAAAAAACAACAACTGTACATACCATGTTTTTTATAAGAACAAATATCATTTATTTATCGGGAAAAATCCGAACATCAGAAACAGAATTATGATGATTCTTTTTTATGTTATGTGGTGTGGATGTTTGTGTTGTTGCTTCCCTGTTACCATCTGTGTAAGGATAAAAGCATAATCTCTGATGATACAGTAAAAAATAAAAGATCCGTGGCTATAGTCGACATTCTTACACAACTTTTGCTTTTTTAAATTCCTTTCTCCATGCCTAAATCATGTGGGGGAATTGTTGATGTAAGTTGACCCTCTATGTTTGTTTGTTGGTCTGTGTTCTCTTTCTAACGGTTTTTGTGAGATGCACTTTGTATAAAACTGACGGTGAACAACATTCACCTCCTCAGACCCACATTTGTGGACAAGAGTTTCACAACTTTATACAAAAAAAAAAGAAAAGAAAAGAAAACTGTCCACCACAAAGGACATTCTAGAAAAAATTAAAAACTGCATCTGAAAAAACTGTTGCATCCTGATGTTTCCAGTCCAGGCACTGACTGAATAAAACCCCCAAACAGCTGGTACTGCTGACATTATCTGGGTCTGAGGAGGTTCAACGTTCATCCTGGGTGGGCGGAGCCAATGCACACGCTGTCCAGTTCCTACATGGAGCTGTTTTTCCAAACAGTAAAAGGACTGCAGGTCCTGGAGGTCAAAGGGGGTCAAAGGGGGTCAAAGGGGGTCAAAGGTCTGTACAGAAACGACTGCAGCTTAAAGGAGATGAAAACTGACAAACTGACACAAATAAAACAACTGCTACACTTACTGGTACTAGTACTTCCAGAATACCCTCCAGTACAGTACTCTAGTACCCTAGTACCCTCCAGTATAGTATCCTAGTACCCTAGTACTCTCCAGTATAGTATCCTAGTACCCTAGTACCCTCCAGTATAGTATCCTAGTACCCTAGTACTCTCCAGTATAGTATCCTAGTACCCTAGTACCCTCCAGTATAGTATCATAGTACCCTAGTACCCTCCAGCATAGTATCCTAGTACCCTAGTACCCTCCAGTATTGTATCCTAGTACTCTAGCACCCTCCAGCACAGTATCCTAGTACCCTAGTACCCTCCAGTGCAGTACCCTAGTACCCCAGTACCCTAATACCCTTAGGTGCAATACTATAGTATTCTAGTACCCTAGTACCGTACCAGTGTACCCAGTCGTCCCTGTCTGGGCCATTGGACCCTTTGGTCTGACTCCCAAACCCAGTCTTTCATCTGTAATCTGCTCCACTCTTAAACCCAGTCTGGGTTTGGTATTAAACCCCGTCAGGGTCCGATCTTAAACCCAGTCTGGGTCTGGTCTTAAATCCAGTCTGGGTTTGGTCTCAGACCTTCTGCTACATGTACAAACTGACAGCTGAAAAAAAACCCATGGTTGGGCTGGTTTGTGTGTGAGAGAGACACCCAAAGCCCAGAAATAACACACCTGAGCATGTAGGTGACTGTGGATGTGACTGTAGGTGACTGTGGATGTGACTGCAGGTGACTGTGGATGTGACTGCTGGTGACTGTGGATGTGACTGTAGGTGACTGTGAATGTAACTGTAGGTGACTGTGAATGTGACTGTAGGTGACTGTGAATGTGACTGTAGGTGACTGTGAATGTGACTGTAGGTAACTGTGAATGTGACTGTAGGTGACTGTGAATGTAACTGTAGGTAACTGTGAATGTGACTGTAGGTGACTGTGAATGTAACTGTAGGTGACTGTGAATGTAACTGTAGGTAACTGTGAATGTGACTGTAGGTGACTGTGAATGTGACTGTAGGTGACTGTGGATGTAACTGTAGGTGACTGTGAATGTAACTGTAGGTAACTGTAAATGTGACTGTAGGTGACTGTGAATGTGACTGTAGGTGACTGTGAATGTAACTGTAGGTGACTGTGAATGTAACTGTAGGTGACTGTGAATGTGACTGTAGGTGACTGAATGTGACTGTAGGTGACTGTGAATGTGACTGTAGGTGACTGTGAATGTAACTGTAGGTAACTGTGAATGTGACTGTAGGTGACTGTGAATGTAACTGTAGGTGACTGTGAATGTAACTGTAGGTAACTGTGAATGTGACTGTAGGTGACTGTGGATGTAACTGTAGGTGACTGTGAATGTAACTGTAGGTAACTGTAAATGTGACTGTAGGTGACTGTGAATGTGACTGTAGGTGACTGTAGATGGAACTGTAGGTGACTGTGAATGTAACTGTAGGTAACTGTGAATGTGACTGTAGGTGACTGTGAATGTAACTGTAGGTGACTGTGGATGTAACTGTAGGTGACTGTGAATGTAACTGTAGGTAACTGTGAATGTGACTGTAGGTGACTGTGGATGTAACTGTAGGCGATTGTGGATGGAACTGTAGGTAACTGTGGATGTGACTGTAGGTGACTGTGGATGTGACTGTAGGTGACTGTGAATGTGACTGTAGGTGACTGTAGATGGAACTGTAGGTGACTGTGAATGTAACTGTGGGTAACTGTGAATGTGACTGTAGGTGACTGTGGATGTAACTGTAGGTGACTGTGGATGGAACTGTAGGTAACTGTGGATGTGACTGTAGGTGACTGTGGATGTGACTGTAGGTAACTGTGAATGTGACTGTAGGTGACTGTGGATGTGACTGTAGGTGACTGTGAATGTGACTGTAGGTAACTATGAATGTGACTGTAGGTGACTGTGGATGGACTGTAGGTGACTGTGGATGGAACTGTAGGTAACTGTGGATGTGACTGTAGGTGACTGTGGATGTGACTGTAGGTAACTGTGAATGTGACTGTAGGTGACTGTGGATGTGACTGTAGGTGACTGTGAATGTAACTGTAGGTAACTGTGAATGTGACTGTAGGTGACTGTGGATGTAACTGTAGGCGATTGTGGATGGAACTGTAGGTAACTGTGGATGTGACTGTAGGTGACTGTGGATGTGACTGTAGGTGACTGTGAATGTGACTGTAGGTGACTGTAGATGGAACTGTAGGTGACTGTGAATGTAACTGTGGGTAACTGTGAATGTGACTGTAGGTGACTGTGGATGTAACTGTAGGTGACTGTGGATGGAACTGTAGGTAACTGTGGATGTGACTGTAGGTGACTGTGGATGTGACTGTAGGTAACTGTGAATGTGACTGTAGGTGACTGTGGATGTGACTGTAGGTGACTGTGAATGTGACTGTAGGTAACTATGAATGTGACTGTAGGTAACTGAATGTGACTGTAGGTGACTGTGAATGTGACTGTAGGTGACTGTGAATGTGACTGTAGGTAACTGTGAATGTGACTGTAGGTAACTGAATGTGACTGTAGGTGACTGTGAATGTGACTGTAGGTGACTGTGAATGTGACTGTAGGTGACTGAATGTGACTGTAGGTGACTGTGAATGTGACTGTAGGTGACTGTGAATGTAACTGTAGGTAACTGTGAATGTGACTGTAGGTGACTGTGAATGTAACTGTAGGTGACTGTGAATGTAACTGTAGGTAACTGTGAATGTGACTGTAGGTGACTGTGAATGTGACTGTAGGTGACTGTGAATGTAACTGTAGGTGACTGTGAATGTAACTGTAGGTAACTGTGAATGTGACTGTAGGTGACTGTGAATGTGACTGTAGGTGACTGTGAATGTAACTGTAGGTAACTGTGAATGTGACTGTAGGTGACTGTAGATGGAACTGTAGGTGACTGTGAATGTAACTGTAGGTAACTGTGAATGTGACTGTAGGTGACTGTGAATGTAACTGTAGGTGACTGTGGATGTAACTGTAGGTGACTGTGAATGTAACTGTAGGTGACTGTGAATGTGACTGTAGGTGACTGAATGTGACTGTAGGTGACTGTGAATGTGACTGTAGGTGACTGTGAATGTAACTGTAGGTAACTGTGAATGTAACTGTAGGTAACTGTGAATGTGACTGTAGGTGACTGTGAATGTAACTGTAGGTGACTGTGAATGTAACTGTAGGTAACTGTGAATGTGACTGTAGGTGACTGTGAATGTGACTGTAGGTGACTGTGAATGTAACTGTAGGTGACTGTGAATGTAACTGTAGGTAACTGTGAATGTGACTGTAGGTGACTGTGAATGTGACTGTAGGTGACTGTGAATGTAACTGTAGGTAACTGTGAATGTGACTGTAGGTGACTGTAGATGGAACTGTAGGTGACTGTGAATGTAACTGTAGGTAACTGTGAATGTGACTGTAGGTGACTGTGAATGTAACTGTAGGTGACTGTGGATGTAACTGTAGGTGACTGTGAATGTAACTGTAGGTAACTGTGAATGTGACTGTAGGTAACTGTGGATGTAACTGTAGGTGACTGTGGATGGAACTGTAGGTAACTGTGGATGTGACTGTAGGTGACTGTGGATGTGACTGTAGGTGACTGTGAATGTGACTGTAGGTGACTGTAGATGGAACTGTAGGTGACTGTGAATGTAACTGTAGGTAACTGTGAATGTGACTGTAGGTGACTGTAGATGGAACTGTAGGTGACTGTGGATGGAACTGTAGGTAACTGTGGATGTGACTGTAGGTGACTGTGGATGTGACTGTAGGTAACTGTGAATGTGACTGTAGGTGACTGTGGATGTGACTGTAGGTGACTGTGGATGTGACTGTAGGTAACTGTGAATGTGACTGTAGGTGACTGTGGATGTGACTGCAGGTGACTGTGGATGTGACTGTAGGTGACTGTGAATGTGACTGTAGGTGACTGTGGATGTGACTGCAGGTGACTGTGGATGTAACTGTAGGTAACTGTGAATGTAACTGTAGGTGACTGTGGATGTAACTGTAGGTGACTGTGAATGTAACTGTAGGTAACTGTGAATGTGACTGTAGGTGACTGTGAATGTAACTGTAGGTGACTGTGAATGTAACTGTAGGTAACTGTGAATGTGACTGTAGGTGACTGTGAATGTAACTGTAGGTGACTGTGGATGTGACTGTAGGTGACTGTGAATGTAACTGTAGGTGACTGTGGATGTGACTGTAGGTGACTGTGAATGTAACTGTAGGTGACTGTGAATGTGACTGTAGGTGACTGTGGATGTGACTGTAGGTGACTGTGAATGTAACTGTAGGTGACTGTGGATGTGACTGTAGGTGACTGTGAATGTAACTGTAGGTAACTGTGAATGTGACTGTAGGTGACTGTGAATGTAACTGTAGGTGACTGTGAATGTCACTATAGGTAACTGTGAATGTGACTGTAGGTAACTGAATGTGACTGTAGGTGACTGTGAATGTGACTGTAGGTGACTGTGAATGTAACTGTAGGTGACTGTGAATGTAACTGTAGGTGACTGTGGATGTGACTGTAGGCGACTGTGAATGTAACTGTAGGTGACTGTGGATGTGACTGTGGGTGACTGTGGATGGAACTGTAGGTGACTGTGAATGTGACTGTAGGTGACTGTGGATGTGACTGTAGGTGACTGTGAATGTAACTGTAGGTGACTGTGGATGTGACTGTGGGTGACTGTGGATGGAACTGTAGATGACTGTGAATGTGACTGTAGGTGACTGTGGATGTGACTGTAGGTGACTGTGGATGTGACTAGGTGACTGTGGATGTGACTGTAGGTGACTGTGGATGGAACTGTAGGTGACTGTGGATGTTTGACTGTGATGATGTTGTGTTCGAAGTGTTTGTGCCAGTCAAACTGTTTCACCTGATGTTGGAGTTCAACATATTTGTTCTGTTCACAGAGCTGGATTGAAAACAAAGACATTAAAGCAGGGATGTCAAACATGCATCCCAGGGGCCAAATGTGTCCCCCCAAAGGGTCCAGTTCAGCCCCTGGGATGTTTTGCCAAGTGCAAAAATTCCACAGTCTTGAATTGAAGTAAGCAAAAAAAATTTTGCTTGAATTATGGAAAAAATCTTGAATGAAGCAAAAAAAAAACTTCAATTAAGCAAAAAAAATCTTCAATTAAGTAAAAAAAATCTTGAATAAAGCAAAAAAAATCTTCAATTAAGTTTAAAAAAAATCTTGAATTAAGCACAAAAAAAACAAAAAACTTAAATTAAATAAAAAAATCTTCAATTAAGCAAAAAAAACTTCAATTAAGCAAAAAAATCTTGAATTAAGCCCAAAAAAATCTCAAATTTAGCAAAAAATCTTGAATTAAGCCAAAAAAAAATCTTCAATGAAGTAGAAAAATCTTGAATTAAACAAAAATGTCTTCAATTAAGTAAAAAAAAAAAAACTTCAATTAAGCAAAAAAAAATAAAAAAAATAAAATAAAATAAAATAAAAATTCAATTAAGTTAAACAAACATCTTGAATTAAGCCAAAAAAAAAAAAAAAATAGAACTAACAACTTAATTTTTCCCCCCTTTGTTTTAGTGCAAAAAAATCCCATTAAATTGTGAAACTCTTTCCATTTCCAAACTCTCCTGTACCAATAAAATGTGACTAACCTGAACAAATGTGTCCAACCTGAAATGTCTGTATTAAATTCAGTCCAGTTTGAACTCTTTTCTTCCTGTTCCTCAGTGTTTAGTGTCTTTGGAGATCTGATCCAGAATGCACATGGACTAATGAGAAGTGGAGGAAGAAGACTGAGAAAATTGCAATAAATTTTCTTACTTTTTAAATTTAAATTACTGGGTTTTTTTTGGATAGTTTATAAAAGTAATTATTTTCATAATTTAATGTTTTGTTTTGTTTTTTTACACTAAAAAACAGACAAAAAATTTGGAGTTGTCATTATTCTCGGTTCTTCTGTTCTTCTTTTCCTGGTCCGGCCCACTGCAGATCAAATTTAACTGAATATGGAACTGAACTAACAGGAGTTGGACAGCCCTGGTTTAGATCATATTGGTCTGAATGTGGAACCTGAACTAAAATGATTGTTAATATCTTCTGTGTAATTTTTGCATTTCATAAATTCATCCCATGGGTCGGATGTAACCCTGTGGTGGGCTGGTTTTGGACCCCGGGCCGCATGTTTGAGACCCCTGGCATAAACGTTGTTCTGTTGTTGCGTCTTCTTTGCATGAGTGTGGCTTTACAGTGGCAGCGTGGCAGCGTTCTAGTCCAGTGTCCATGGTTCTGACCCTGCACTGTTCATCCCAGTCAACTTTTTGAATGGAAATGTGTCACATATGGTTAGTACAGCTAAATGAACTTGGTTGCTAATTGTGCAACCTTGAGCATTTGTCAGAATTCAAGATGGCGTCCTCCGCCATCTTGAATTTTTATCAGTTTTCAACTTTTGTTCTCGTTGACAAAGAAAGTGGTGTAATCTGTGGTCTGGTAGGTTTTCCAGGATGGGGAGTCCATTTGTGAAGTCATGTTTTTGGATACAGGTCAAATCAGAGGTCAAATTTGGAATGGGAATTAAATTATAGGAACAGATCCACTTCAACCACATATTGAAAAGACGCAACAAGTCACATGTAATCGTTCATTATTGTCAATTATTCCAGATTTTTATTCACAAACACACACACACACACACACAAAGTCACATGCTGTCAAATTCAATCAATCAGAATAATCTCCGTTTCCACAGACTGACAAAGCCTTTTATTGTGACGTCGAACCAAACGTTCCCCTGGCTTGTTTCTACATGTACTGACAACCAACGTTTGAAAAAAAAAAAAAAATGCTGTCACACTTGGTCGACGCAGTCTTTTCAATATCTGGTTGAAGTGGATCTGTTCCTATCATTTAATTCCCATTCCAGATTTGACCTCTGATTTGACCTGTATCCAAAAACATGACTTCACAAATGGACTCCCCATCCTGGAAAACCTACCAGACCACAGATTACACCACTTTCTTTGTCAACGAGAACAAAAGTTGAAAATTGATGAAAATTCAAGATAGCGGAGGACACCATCTTGAATTCTGACAAATGCTCAAAGTTGCACAATTAGCAACCAAGTTCATTTAGCTGTACTAACCATATGTGACACGTTTCCATTCAAAAAGTTGACTGGGATGAACAGTGCAGGGTCTGTTCTGGGAAGTAGAAGAGTGGACACTTGACTGTTGGTCCTGTTCTGAACCTGGTCTAACCCATCTACCCGTTGTGTCTCCAACCCCAGGAGGTGAATTAGTCATCCCAGTATCTGAGGATCCATTAGCATTAGCCCACGTTAGCTTCTCGTGCACCCTCCATCCCCCCTTCCACCCACCCACCCCCCCACCCCTACCTACCTACCTACCTACCATTATTGAGACCACCAAAGAGTCCCTGTCCAAGGCCGCTGAGGTGCGGGTACCTGGCTTGTCGGACCGAGGCGGCCATGATTGTGATGATGAAGGCTTGGTGAGATCGGGGTATGGCTCTGGGAAAGCATTCAAGTCAAAGCTGCTCCCTACTGATGATGAAGATTCTCCCCCGCTAACACTTTTAAGACCTTGTCTACGTCGGCCTCTGAAGGTGGGCTACAGACTTTTAGACCAAACACAGGGTCAGTCTCCAGCCGTGGTAGGAATTACGTCTACCACCAAAGCACAAACAGCCGACCAGAGCCGCACCACCGCCACCTCTGCCTCCACACTGCTACCGGCCAAACAAACAAACATCGAGTACCTAGCGTTGCTTCCATTTGCCCACATCCTTTGAGGTACAGAGGGGCCCCATTAATAACCTCCCCACATGTTCCATAATATACCCACAGCACTCCCCACAGAAGCGGGCGTCGGGCGAGTTCCGGGGCCCTCGGAAGTGGTCCGTGAATCTAGCAGCACCACCGGGATGGTCATCGGAATAGTGGCGGCCGCCGCCCTGTGCATCCTCATCCTCCTGTACGCCATGTATAAGTACAGGAACAGGGACGAAGGCTCCTACCAGGTGGACGAGAGCAGGAACTACATCACCAACTCGGCCGTGCAGAGCAACGGCGCCGTTCTGAAGGACAAACAGCAGAGCGCCAAAGGCAGCAGCAGCAGCAAGAAGCACAAGAACAAGGACAAGGAGTACTATGTGTGAGCGACCCAAACTTCCAGAGGACGCTTACCGAACTGTTTCCTTAAGAGGAGCTTTGACAAATGATGGTATAACATGGAACATGAACTAATACTGTGCTGAGTAGTTGAACTGATGACATGCACTGTAATATAAACTTACTGTTGTAAGCATAAACCAGAAGGCCAACTAGCATCTGTAGAGACTGTACTCCTCCTGACCAATCTGGTCAAAGACGTTATCACTATAGAAATATGTCACACCTCTACGTCATTCTCCTAAGTGACTTTTAGAGCAAATGGTATCCTTGGCATTAAACAACAACAAAAAAAAAAAAACAAGAAACAAACACTTTTCTTTGTAAAATTGCTATTTACAAAAGGCTCATATTCTTGACGATTTTCAGCATGTAAGCAACATATAGTGCTTATCGAGAGGGGGTCAAGGACACACAATCATTGTAAAAGTTAAAACAACAACAACAAAAACAAAAGGACTGTATCAGAATATGACGACATTTGTAAGGTTTATACATAATACAAGTGTGGTGTCTTTACTTACTTTTGCTTTTAGCAAAAAAACAAAAGAGAATCAAGAAAAGAAACCAAGTGTTCAGAGAACGCAAACCTCCGTCAAGCACCCCCGAACGAACGGTGTGCATGTGTGGATCAACTATTTCGGTTTAAATTCAACAGTTTCCAGGTTGTTCCATACAGCAGAAACAGTTGAATCTTGGTACCAGTCATGTGTCTGTCCAATTATACTCAATTCCAATCAATATTTGTTGAGTTCTAATGGAAAATGGGATTTTCAATGTTCAGTGTAAATGTCCACAGAGTCCACATTCCACAGTGGATGTGGACAATTTAGTTCCACATACAAGAGATTGTTCTAAGCTACAGGTGGATCCGATTGGAGGAGAATCAGAGTCGTTTGGAATTTTTTTTAATGAATTTTTTCAAAAATGTCTCAATGATGACAGATAGGAAAATTGTAGATTTTGTGACCTTGCTGTGACCTTGAACTTTGGCCTACTGGGCTCAAAATTTACTGGGTTGGTCCCAGGGCCTAGGCCTATCTGTGGGGAAGATTTGGGAAAGATGGGTAGAAGAGTTTTCCCCTAAGGTTGCTAACAAACAAACAAACAAAGCGGAGGTAATGGCCTACGTATCAAAAGAACCAACGTTTGTAAGTTGCCGTGGGCAGTTGCGGTCATGGCGTTGACTTTGACCGCTAGCCCCTCCCACTTGTCTGACCACGTCCTGGTCCCTCTGGACAGAATGGGCCCATTTGTGGTCCTCAAAAAGCAGCTGATTGTAAAATACATGTCATGGGAACTTTGCAGTAAACACCAGTTCCAGTCAAAGTCCTGTCTGCAGTTTTGGCTTTAGATCCTGGTCAGATGGGAGCTTCGTAGCCCTGGTTCCATTTAGAGTCCAAAAAAACAAAGGCCTCCTGTCGACGCTCTGTTACCGAGGAGGAGGAGGAGGAGGAGGAGCTTGGCTTTGTTTTTGGGGGGAGACTGTCGGTTGGATGCCTATAATTCTGTTTTCTTTTCTACAGAGGTGTCAGGAGGAAGACTATGGCGGTACGACAACACTGTTAAACAAATGTGTATACAGAAATAAATTTAATGTTGAAAGTGTGAATTCTATCTGCCGTCACAGTCGACTGTGTCAAAACCAGAAATCTGTTTACATATTTTATTACATGCTAGCCATTGTACTTTGTAGGTAATATATTGTACATATACCATGATGGCAATTGTAATTTTTAGTACCTTTATTGTACAGATAGAAACATATATATGGTTTATTTCATGGAAAAAAAACAATTCAATTATATGTTAATTTACATGGAGAAAGACTTTTAATCCAAGTGTGGAGAATCGTATTGATATTTGGTAACAGAATAAAACTGTATTGTTAGCCTAGCGCTCTACCCAGTTGCATGAATGTCGCAGTGCTTGCAGCGGTTGGACCAATGCGGTCCACGGTGCCCTGGTCTCTGTCATTGTGGGTCACAGTAGAGTCACTTCTGTCGGAAGGAATAAAGTCAAACAGGAACACCAAGGCATCGACCCTTAGACCTCCTCACATCGGGTACGGTTCCATGATGTTTTTTTAAATCCCATTTATTTTTTCCAAAAGAAATTAATCTGGAACTAAAGTATTTTCTCTTCTGTTTCCATGGAAATGTTAAACTCGAATAAAGGTTTACATGAGAAACGTTTATTGGGTTCTAGCAGCCCTTCTGTTAGCTTAGCTTAGCATTAGAGATCGACCAATATGGGTTTTTCAGGGCCGATACCGAATCTAATTATTAGTCGTTAGAGGAGGCCGATAACCGATATTTGGAGCCGATATTCATTTGCAGTAAAAGTGTAAAAATTGGCGTTAAAAAATTTGGAATAATGCAAACACTGAACTTGGTTTAAATGCCTAAAACATGTTTATTTAATCAAACAAATAGAAAATAATAGCTCCACAAGTGCATGGATTTCCTAGACTCAGAAGCATCTCTTATAAAGTTGAATAAAAGCTTAAATAAATAGCTCCCTGAAAATTTTCCACAGTAAATAAAGTAAAATTTAAACAGAACTATAATGACTTCTCTTTGTTTGAAGTTCAAACACAACACAAATACAGGAGACTGTTGTAAACTCTTGGGCCACATGCTGACATCTGCTCAACTCATCATGCTTCATTTATTACAGCATTTGGAACGCCTTAAGTTGATTTCATTATTAAATTTTATATTTTACCATGCGATAGCAGGACCCTGTCATTCAAAACTGTGTTGTTACATTATTAATGATTAATCTGAAAAAAGCTCCATAAAAAGTCTAATAGTGTCTATGAGTGCAGGTAAACTCCTGACAGAACACAAACAGCCTTTAGGGCTTTAATGAGCACACACAGGATTTACAATGTTCCACCATGTTCACATAAATCACTTCTGAATTTGACTCTGTCATCTTCACTTTAATTTTCAGATCCTAGGACTAGAAAGCTCACAGTGACATTAGGAGTTGTGAGTTGTCGAGTTCTTCATGTGACTGTAACACAAACACACACTATTACATCACATACATTTTCTCCATTACTAATCCACAGTGTGCAGAGCGTTCAGAACCAGACTGATGAACTCATGTTCTGGTAAAAGCTCATCACACTCCACCTCAGCGTACGTCCCTAAAACAAGTGAAGTGAGTTTTTTACGCTCTCTCTTAATCCCACACACATGCTTTTCTGTCACAGACTGTTTCCATCTCCGTATTATCAGCAGTCTAATTCACACACACGTCAGGAGGTCATCTGAGTTAGCAGAGCTGCCGCTAATGTTTCCTCTGCTCTGACGTTCTTCTGCTGCTCACTGTAATGTTAGTAGTAGTTATCAGATGTAGAGCACAGGGATGTTTAGTCCAGTTTCAGAAGAGTTTTCTGCCTTTACCTTTGACACATGTGTTTTCTCTCCAGAGTTTCTCACACCAGAAAACTTTCCCTCTGTGCAGTGTGTGTGTGTGAGGACAGCTTCTGCATCAGCCAATCAGAGGGCGCAGGGTGGATAGTGCAGGAGACAGTAGGCAGGAGAGAGAGAGAAAGAGTGAGAGAGAGAGAGAGAGAGAGAGAGAGAGAGAGAGAGAGGTGCAGCTGCATCTGAGCCCAAATAACTCAGTTTGAAGTAGATTTCTTGATATCAGCCCGTCGGATTAAAAAAAGGCCGATGCCGATATACGTCAAATTTCCAAATATCGGCACCGATAATTGGCCTGGCCAATAATCAGTTGACCTCTACTCTGGTAATAAATAAAATGGAAGTTCAAGTAGAAGTCATTAGATCTATATTTGAATGAGTAAAGAAAGAGTCAACATATGAAACTAGAAAAGCACTCGGAGAGCGCAGACCTCTGCCAAGACAGATCTGCCCCCCCACCCCCAATCACCACCTAAATTTGATAATTTGTTCCTTGTGCCAGTATCAACATTCCCTGAAAATTTTGTGAAAATCCGTCCATAACTTTTTGAGTTATCTTGCTAACACACAAGCAAACAAACACACAACCACACAAAGCAAAGTAATCACAGTACCTCCTGGTGGAGGTAATGACAGTTACAGGAACATTCAAGTAACTTATTCAAGTTCAGTAACACCGGTCACAATACTGAGATTAACCCTTTACTCAGTTTATCTATCGTACATATGCTGCGTTTCCACTACGTGGAACCGGCTCGGCTCGGCTCGGCTCAACTCAGTATTCCTGGAGACCGTTTCCGTTACAAGATACTACAGACTTTACAGTACCTGGTCGTCATAACGATGTGGCGCGTTACTTCCGTGTCGTCTGCTCAGAGTTGCTGATAAACTCGCTCATTGCGTGTTGTCTTGTCTGAATTTTTACGTCGGCCACCAAAGACTGAATCTCCTGGACCGACCCTGGTCTAGTTTTGGGCTGTTCTCATGTGGATTAATGTTCTGCTATATTTACTGTCCACTAATGCATCTGTTGTTTGTAAAAGGGCGGGGCACAGAGAAAACTGTCTGACCAATCAGTGGTCTGCAGTGTTCATTCGTCACCTTTTAGTATCTGGTCCCCAGTCCTGGAACCTCAGCGGAGGTGATACCAAAAGAGTAGTACTGGGAAACGCAAAAAGGCTGAGATGAGTCGAGTTGAGTCGATACCACGTAGTGGAAACGGGGCATAAGTCTAGGTTTGCGCTAGCCTATCGCCACATTGCCATTGGCGATGCATTTTCCTGGTTGGCAAAGTTGTTTTCAACCCATGTAGCCACAGTGGCCAAGGTATTTTTGAGTAAAATCAACAAACTTACATCTCTGATCAAAAATGTCCGAGCGATAACCAAGGAAAATAACAAATGCGGCCTCCACTACTGAAGAGCGCTGCCGAGGGCGATCCAACTCATCCGAATGTTTCCGATTTTTTGTGAATTCACACTGCACACGTCACTTGTGGGAAGTTAGCGCTCGTTCATTTCATCATGTACAACATCTACTGAAAGCAAAGGAGCTGGTGAAGCAAAGGTAAGCCAGAAGGTAAATGTACTTTAAAAAATTACATTATAAAGATAGGATGTATGGTAGGGATGCACCCATTCTGATACGAGTATGGGGTATCGGCTCCGATACTCAGTGTGTGTACTCGTACTTGTAAAAGTAATCTGATACAACTGCACCGATCCCACTTCTGTCCGTGTGCCACAGGTGTGTGCAGCAGGTACGAGGAGGAGGAAGAATGAGTGTGAGTGTGAAGAGTGTGGAGATGGAACCAAAGAAATGATCCGAGTAACACTGACACTGAACACAGTGAACACTGACACTGACACTGAACACAGTGAACACTAACAGTAACACTGAACACAGTGAACACTAACAGTAACACTGACACTGAACACAGTGAACACTGACACTGACACTGAACACAGTGAACACTAACAGTAACACTGACACTGAACACAGTGAACACTAACACTAACACTGAACACAGTGAACACTAACACTAACACTGAACACAGTGAACACTAACAGTAACACTGACACTGAACACAGTGAACACTAACAGTAACACTGACACTGAACACAGTGAACACTAACACTGACACTGACACTGAACACAGTGAACACTAACACTAACACTGAACACAGTGAACACTAACAGTAACACTGACACTGAACACAGTGAACACTAACACTGACACTGAACACAGTGAACACTAACACTAACACTGAACACAGTGAACACTAACAGTAACACTGACACTGAACACAGTGAACATTAACAGTAACACTGAACACAGTGAACACTAACAGTAACACTGACACTGAACACAGTGAACACTAACAGTAACACTGACACTGAACACAGTGAACACTAACACTGACACTGACACTGAACACAGTGAACACTAACACTAACACTGAACACAGTGAACACTAACAGTAACACTGACACTGAACACAGTGAACACTAACACTGACACTGAACACAGTGAACACTAACACTAACACTGAACACAGTGAACACTAACAGTAACACTGACACTGAACACAGTGAACATTAACAGTAACACTGAACACAGTGAACACTAACAGTAACACTGACACTGAACACAGTGAACACTAACAGTAACACTGACACTGAACACAGTGAACACTAACACTAACACTGACACTGAACACAGTGAACACTAACAGTAACACTGACACTGAACACAGTGAACACTAACACTAACACTGAACACAGTGAACACTAACAGTAACACTGACACTGAACACAGTGAACACTAACACTAACACTGAACACAGTGAACACTAACAGTAACACTGACACTGAACACAGTGAACACTAACACTGACACTGAACACAGTGAACACTAACAGTAACACTGAACACAGTGAACACTAACAGTAACACTGACACTGAACACAGTGAACACTAACACTGACACTGAACACAGTGAACACTAACACTAACACTGACACTGAACACAGTGAACACTAACAGTAACACTGAACACAGTGAACACTAACAGTAACACTGACACTGAACACAGTGAACACTAACACTAACACTGACACTGAACACTAACAGTAACACTGAACACAGTGAACACTAACAGTAACACTGACACTGAACACAGTGAACACTAACAGTAACACTGACACTGAACACAGTGAACACTAACAGTAACACTGACACTGAACACAGTGAACACTAACAGTAACACTGAACACAGTGAACACTAACAGTAACACTGACACTGAACACAGTGAACACTAACAGTGACACTGACACTGAACACAGTGAACACTAACAGTAACACTGACACTGAACACAGTGAACACTAACAGTAACACTGACACTGAACACAGTGAACACTAACAGTAACACTGACACTGAACACAGTGAACACTAACAGTAACACTGACACTGAACACAGTGAACACTAACAGTAACACTGAACACAGTGAACACTAACACTAACACTGAACACAGTGAACACTAACAGTAACACTGACACTGAACACAGTGAACACTAACAGTAACACTGACACTGAACACAGTGAACACTAACACTAACACTGAACACAGTGAACACTAACAGTAACACTGACACTGAACACAGTGAACACTAACAGTAACACTGAACACAGTGAACACTAACAGTAACACTGACACTGAACACAGTGAACACTAACACTGACACTGAACACAGTGAACACTAACAGTAACACTGAACACAGTGAACACTAACAGTAACACTGACACTGAACACAGTGAACACTAACACTGACACTGAACACAGTGAACACTAACAGTAACACTGAACACAGTGAACACTAACAGTAACACTGAACACAGTGAACACTAACACTAACAGTAACACTGAACACAGTGAACACTAACAGTAACACTGACACTGAACACAGTGAACACTAACAGTAACACTGACACTGAACACAGTGAACACTAACAGTAACACTGAACACAGTGAACACTAACAGTAACACTGACACTGAACACAGTGAACACTAACAGTAACACTGACACTGAACACAGTGAACACTAACAGTAACACTGAACACAGTGAACACTAACAGTAACACTGAACACAGTGAACACTAACAGTAACACTGAACACAGTGAACACTAACACTAACACTGAACACAGTGAACACTAACAGTAACACTGACACTGAACACAGTGAACACTAACAGTAACACTGACACTGAACACAGTGAACACTAACAGTAACACTGAACACAGTGAACACTAACAGTAACACTGAACACAGTGAACACTAACACTAACAGTAACACTGAACACAGTGAACACTAACAGTAACACTGAACACAGTGAACACTAACACTAACAGTAACACTGAACACAGTGAACACTAACAGTAACACTGACACTGAACACAGTGAACACTAACAGTAACACTGAACACAGTGAACACTAACAGTAACACTGAACACAGTGAACACTAACACTAACAGTAACACTGAACACAGTGAACACTAACAGTAACACTGAACACAGTGAACACTAACAGTAACACTGACACTGAACACAGTGAACACTAACAGTAACACTGAACACAGTGAACACTAACAGTAACACTGAACACAGTGAACACTAACACTAACAGTAACACTGAACACAGTGAACACTAACAGTAACACTGAACACAGTGAACACTAACAGTAACACTGACACTGAACACAGTGAACACTAACACTAACACTGACACTGAAACACTAACACTGAACACAGTGAACACTAACAGTAACACTGACACTGAACACAGTGAACACTAACAGTAACACTGACACTGAACACAGTGAACACTAACACTAACACTGAACACAGTGAACACTAACAGTAACACTGACACTGAACACAGTGAACACTAACAGTAACACTGAACACAGTGAACACTAACAGTAACACTGAACACAGTGAACACTAACAGTAACACTGTTCCACACACACAGATACAGACGCAGCCTTCTGTCTGTAATCTGACTACATTCATCTGTTTTCCAGCTGATGGAGGATGAGTACCCAGACACAGAATACCAGCGGGAGTACGGAGCGGTGCGGACCTCCACCAGCAGAAGTGCAAACCAAACCTGTCACTCATTTGTCTTTTCTCTTCCTGCTGAAGCTAAACTTTTAAACCTTACAGAGAAAACGCTGCAACATTAGTATCACAGTAGTGTTCCTCTGTCGTCTACAGGTTTGGTATTACTGACTTTCTTCTTCTTCTTCTTCATTAAACTTTCCTCTTCTTCGTGGTATTTGTCCAGTATGGTTAATTCTGAGCGGCGCCCCCTGGTGGATTAACTGAGAATCACTCATTCCAACACATTAAATGTCAGTAGCAGCACTTTTTAGATTAAAATGTTGACTTAAGTTAATTTTTTATGATTTTTTTTGTATGAAACTGAAGCCAGATTGAACAGATTTTTAAGCTCCAAATGCACCAGAATGCAGGAAAAAGACTGCATTTTTACCAGAATTTCCCAGGGGAGCTATGCTTGTCGCTGCGGTCCGCTATGCGCCCTGCTGCAGGGACCCAGACTGGACCAGACTGGACCCAGACTGGACCAGACTGGACCAGACTGGACCCAGACTGGACCAGACTGGACCCAGACTGGACCCAGACTGGACCAGACTGGACCAGACTGGACCCAGACTGGACCAGACTGGACCCAGACTGGACCAGACTGGACCCAGACTGGACCCAGACTGGCTGTGGCTTTTTGTGGCTACACTCATTTCTACTAATGTAGCCCCAGTGGCTGTATCTGTCATTTTCCTAGCACAAGCACAGTAAGTGCAGACAAAAGAATGATTCAGAGTTCACCTTGTGTGTATGTGCGATCAGTGAAATATGTGTAAACAATGTATTAACTGATAGATCTATTAAAGGCAGTAAACAGTTACCCAAAGGCAATTTAAAGGTAAGAACAAGGGTTTTTCTACAAAAACTTAGTAAGCGGGCGCTGCAGTGTGAAAAGCCTCCAGTTGGTGTTGTTTTGAATGGTCAGACGGTCTAGCTACTATGTTTACGACAGTTTTGGAATAATTCTATCCTTTGATGACCAGACACACTGTCATGTGTTGTTACTGTGGTAGTTTCAACAGGAAAAGATCGTTTTTGGAAAGACTGCATGCAGAGGTTGCACTAGACATTTTTATTGTTCGTCATTTTGACGGACAGGGTCGTGGAAATTCCGTCATAACATATTATTATCCGTCATTTGACATTTTTATTTTTTAATGATAATGAGATATATTTAGTAATATTTAATGTTCAAAAACATGTCAGTGATGCAGCAGCTGTAGTTGAACCAACCTGATGTGACCACTGACATAACTGTGTCCTCCACTGTGAACTGCTGTGTTCTCTGTAGACCTTCTAAACTGTCATGGGTTTGTTCACACACTGTTAAATCCCATGAACTGAGGGTTAGGGTTCAGCTTCTGGGATCCACACATCTGGAAACAAATGGACATGCCATCAAATAACACAGGAAAGGTAGAACATGAGGACATAGAACACACCAAATGAAAGAAGAACTGCAGGATTCCTAGTTTGTCCTTCATCCTTCACCATCAGTCCCTCTGTTTTCACTGCGTTTATCAATGACATCACATTTAAAGGACTGGAAAGAACTGAGCAGAATGGGCTGTGTGCACAGTTTACACCAGCAAAGGAGACTCCAGTATAGGACAGAGTCAGCAAAACAAGCACACAGCACTGAGGAACACTGACACCAACTGGACAGGAGGGGGACTACAGCTGGACTGACTGGACAGGAGGGGGACTACAGCTGGACTGACTGGACAGGAGGGGGACTACAGCTGGACTGACTGGACAGGAGGGGGACTACAGCTGGACTGACTGGACAGGAGGGGGACTACAGCTGGACTAACTGGACAGGAGGGGGACTACAGCTGGACTAACTGGACAGGAGGGGGACTACAGCTGGACTGACTGGACAGGAGGGGGACTACAGCTGGACCAACTGGACAGGAGGGGGACTACAGCTGGACTGACTGGACAGGAGGGGGACTACAGCTGGACTAACTGGACAGGAGGGGGACTACAGCTGGACTGACTGGACAGGAGGGGGACTACAGCTGGACTGACTGGACAGGAGGGGACTACAGCTGGACTAACTGGACAGGAGGGGGACTACAGCTGGACTGACTGGACAGGAGGGGACTACAGACTGGACTGGACAGGGTCTACTACAGCTGGACTGACTGGACAGGGTCTATACAGCTGGACTAACTGGATCGGGTCTACTACAGCTGGACTAACTGGACAGGGTCCTACTACAGCTGGACTAACTGGGACAGGTCTACTACAGCTGGACTAACTGGACAGGGTCTACTACAGCTGGACTAACTGGACAAGGTCTACTACAGCTGGACTAACTGGACAGGGTCTACTACAGCTGGACTAACTGGACAGGGTCTACTACAGCTGGACTAACTGGACAGGGTCTACTACAGCTGGACTAACTGGACAAGGTCTACTACAGCTGGACTAACTGGACAGGGTCTACTACAGCTGGACTAACTGGACAGGGTCTACTACAGCTGGACTAACTGGACAGGGTCTACTACAGCTGGACTACCGGTGGGTCATGTGACCGCAGTACTGCTGTTGTATTCAGTGTAGTTGTGAACAGTGGTGCTGTTGGTTCTATGCAGATAGATGTTGGTTCTATACAGGTGCTGTTGGTTCTATACAGGTGGATGTAGGTTCTATGCAGGTGGTTGTTGGTTCTATACAGGTGGATGTTGGTTCTATGCAGGTAGATGTTGGTTCTATACAGGTGGATGTTGGTTCTATACAGGTGGATGTTGGTTCTATGCAGGTGGATGTTGGTTCTATGCAGGTGGATGTTGGTTCTATACAGGTGGATGTAGGTTCTATACAGGTGGATGTCGGTTCTATACAGGTGGATGTAGGTTCTATACAGGTGGTTGTTGGTTCTATACAGGTGGATGTTGGTTCTATACAGGTGGATGTTGGTTCTATACAGGTGGATGTAGGTTCTATACAGGTGGTTGTTGGTTCTATACAGGTGATTGTTGGTTCTATACAGGTGGATGTAGGTTCTATACAGGTGGATGTTGGTTCTATACAGGTGGATGCTGTTCTGGACTGTTTGATGCCTTGCTCACAGACAGACCAGTGATTCTGCAGCAGGTTCTGTTCACAGTGTTGTGTTAAACTTTCTTTGGTAGTGTTAGAGACTGGTGTGTGTGTGTGTGTGTGTGTGTGTGTGTGTGTGTGTGTGTGTGTGTGTGTGTGTGTGGTGCGTGTGTGTGTGTGTTCCTTTAAGTGTGAGAGCTGTGTGTGGCGCGTGTGTGTGCGTATGGTGTGAGTGGTCGACCAAGGTGAGGGAGCGTCAGTGTGTAGTGTGAGTGTGTCAGAGGACAGAAGTGACAGTGTTCTAACATGGACATACTGTGCACAAACCACAGCTGCTGTCTTCCACTGCTGCTAAAGGACTTAACCCACATCTGCCCTGGAGGAAACCTGCCCTGTGCTCGCTGACTACGGTCGGACCAGCCGAGCAGGAAAGGTTAACAGTAGATTACCCTCAGGATCTGAATCTGTCAAAATGACGGACGGCCTTCAGAATTTTCTGTCATTTAAAAAAAAAATCCGTCAATGACAGAATATTTTCGGTTAATGCGACCTCTGACTGCATGTTGTGTAAGGACTGCGTTGCATGTAACTATAAGTGTACGGTGTAACTGTGAGCTTCGGGGTAAAAAAAAACAAACAAAAAAACCCCCAGAGTTTCGGTAAGGGGGCACTAGCCAAAAGTATGAGGGTGCAGCGCCCCTGTTCTCCGGTAAGAAAAACCCTTGAATGAAGTGTACTAGAAAAAGGTATTAGACTATGTGTGCAAAGGTAGCTTCTACCATAGCATGAACAACTGTAGACTGGATCCAAACACAGAAAGAAATAAAACCTATAAATGTGTGTCTCAAACAGAACCACCTTACAGTGCTATATTGTTGGCACGTGTCAAAATAATGCACTTCAGAGAGACTGAAAAGCCTTTAAGGATGAGAGCTAAGAGATCCAAATGCTAAAGGGTTCAATCACCTGTTCAGCCTTTGGAGTAAAACTATGAGACTTAACCACCCATGTAATACACATGACATGAACAAACAAACACACTAGTCTAGCCAGTGAGTGGTGTGGTGGAAAAATTTACTTTTTATATTTTATACTCTTTTAATATGTTATACTGTTAAGTACATGCTGAGTCATTGTTATGTGTGATGTTTACCACTCTGTAGCAACCCCGACTTGGGGACGAAGTTCTTACCTTGAGTTGAAACCCAAACACCTAAATGTCTGAATGTGTAGATAGAGGATGGCGCCTGTATTCAAGCAAGGTTAGAGTGAAGAGGTCCTCATGACCTCTTCACGGAGCAGAGAAGGAGTAGTATGGGGTGGTACGATGTACGTAAGGAATGACATCATAGTTTGAGGGGGTTGGATTTGGTTCTATATAATCTTTAGTTTTCTCTTGTTTAATCAGACTTCATTTACAGAGCTTTGTCTGTGATTGATTTCTCAATAAATGCATTTATTATTTTAACTCTAACCTTCTCCCTTTTTCTTTGTGTGAGTTAACAGTTGAACGGTAAATTTCCACGACAAATTGGCGTTGTCGGCAGGATTCCGTGAGTGTGTTCGGACGGGGAACGGAGATTGGTGGACTGATCATCCTACGGGCCAAAAAGCGGCTGTAGCCCCGTGGTAAAACGACACCGCGGACGGGGGACCGGCTCCGAGCCCCGCCCGTCTCACCACTGGAATCTAGACTGAGTTCAACGACACAACACACGGTGAGAAGGTTACAGTTGGGGGTTGTGGGGTACTCCCTGTGGTCCAAACTCACGTCACTGGGCACGTCACTGAAATAATAGTGGTGTGCGATTCGGGTTTATATATACATATAAAAAAAAAAAAAAAAAAAAAAAAAAAAAGGAGAGGAAAAAATATATATAGACCTGAGTCGGGTTGCTATTGTATGCAAATACAATAGGGTACAGGCGTTTTTGTGAGATTTTTTCGCCTTCAACCAAAAAGAAAATCGTATAAGGTTGCTATTGTAGGCAAATGCAATAGAGTACAGGCGTTTTTGGGAGATTTTTTCACCTGCCTTCAACCAAAAAAGAAAAATCGTATAAGGTTGCTACTGTATGTAAATACAGTAGGGTAAAGTTTATAACAAACTTATAAGCGTTTTAGGTGATTTTTTCGCTGACAACTGAAAAGAAAAATCAAAAGGGTTTTTTAGTATTTTGTTCGCCGAGGAACAAAAACCGCTTAGGAGACGTTCTAAGTGTAAACATGGGAAACCAGCTGGTGAAAAGTGGCGGGGGTGTGGACAGGGAGGCCCCAATTCCAAAAATGATGAGTAAAAAATATGGGGAAATTGTGCTTGACTGTGCTGATTATTGGGTAAGCATGGGCATTTTTCCTAAAACGGGGACTTTAAGCATACAGAAGTTGAATGAGATGAAGGAAAAATTAGAGAAACAGTGGGAGGCTAAGAAAAAAGATAAGCGAATCAAGGTTAAGGATTATAAACAATGGGAGTCGTGTAGGAAATGTGTTGGAATGTGGTTGGAGGAGGCTGAGTGTAGAGATAGGAGAAAGAATGGTAAACAATTGGCAGGAGCGGGAGATGAAGGCGGGGCCGTGATAGGTAGAACAGACAATGCCTCGGCTCCGCCGCCGCTTTACAATACACTGCTTTCCCCTCCCCCTTGTGTCTCTGTGCAGGCTGCAAAAGTGGACCCGGATCTGGACGTCTGCCCGCCGCGCCGCCCCATCAACCCACATCCCCTCCAGGTTTTCTCGGTCGATACCTCCCATCCGGTACCGACACCACGAGCCCCCAGGGCCGGGGTCCTCCCATCTTCTCCACTGCGCATGCCCGACTCGACTGACCCCGCCCTGATGGGTGGGGCTGCTGATGAAAGTCTGACGTCTAAGACCAGAAGCGGAAGAGCATACCACCATGAGGGAGGCCCGGCGGGGCCTTCGACCTCACAGATGCCCATGGTGGAAGTCAGCGGGCCGGACGGGCCCATCTTGGTGTTCAGACCATGGACATTTGCTGACCTAAAGGAGAACGCTGCTTTTCTGCCTAATCCAGTAGATGACGGTGCGAAGTTCGCCACTGAGCTGCGGACATTCTACCAAGAACACAGGCCCACCGGGGTCGAGCTCAGGCGTCTTCTAGGGGGTAAGATGGGCCCTAGTGACTTGGCAAAGATCCGGGACAAGATCCCCAGGGACGACCTGAGGGTTCAACAGACTGAGTGGGCACATGCCGAGAACGCTGTCTATAGGGAGGCGGTAGAAAAGCTGTGTACCGCACTGACAGAGGTTTTTCCCTCCCGGGGCTCACTGACGGCCTTGAGAGCCCTGAAACAGCGGCCTGATGAGGCAGTGGAAGACTTTGTGTGCAGGGCCGAAGAGGAGTTCACCAAAAACTCCGGCTTGGCCCGCCCTTCCCCCTTGGGAGACAGCGCAGGCCCATGGGAGAAACTGCTTTGCCAGACCATGATGGACGGCTTTCTGAAAGACATTGGGACTGTCATTCGCTCCCACTACGTGGGCATGGCGCAAGTTTGTCGTCTGGAAGAGCTGGTGCGACACGCACATCATGCCCAGGATGTCGTCAGGCAGAGACAGAAAGACAGAGATGACAAACAAGCTAAATCTCTCTCCTCTGCTTTGACTCTGCTTGCCATGCCGCGTAACAATGGAGAGCGGCGTGGATGGGGGAAGGGACCGGAAACCAGCCGTGGGCCGCCTGTTGCCGGAGGAAGGGGTGGTCCACCGTCACGTGAGGGGGCGTGTCACCTCTGTGGCCGGCAAGGACATTGGAAGCGGGACTGCCCACAGAGGAAGAGGAGGAGACAGCCACGAAGAGGGACCAGGGGCGGGGATTGACTCGCGGCCTTGAGGGGCGGACCTCCAGATTCGGATTCCACGCCCACTGCTGGGTCTGCAGCTCTGCCTCAGGGAGGAGGAGGTGACACACACACACATGCAATGATAGCAGACACACACACACACACACACACACACACACACACATACACTCAGCTAACTACTGACTCCTTTAAGAAACTCCCAGTGATTGAGTTTACTGTTAATGGTGTCAATTTGTCATTTTTAGTAGATAGTGGGGCTACATATTCTGTTATCAGGCATGCAGATCTAACACCTACACCACAGTTGAGTGGAAAAACTATTGTTTCTGTGTCGGCTGGGGGTAAACAGGACAGAGAGTGCTTTACTGTTCCGTTGACATGTGTTTCACAGGAATGTTCATTCCAACATTCGTTTTTACTCTCACCCATCTGTCCCATTAATTTGTGCGGCCAGGATTTGATGTGTAAATTGGGGGTAAAACTTGAATCGGGTCCAGAGGGGTTAATGATAACTCAGGGAAACACTGTCGCGGGCACAGGCCTCCACTCGCATTCTGTGTATGCACACACAATGCTTAGGTATGCGGCTGGGGCTCCAGACTATGCATACCAGTGGAGGGTCTGTTCTCCCCAAATTACGCAAAAATGGGTCGAACTGTGCGCCAACAGAGTTCAGCCTGGCGCCCATGTTTCACCCCCTGACGACTTATATTGCGCCTCTCATTTTAGTCCTGGTGGCCCTGATTCCACATACGAGGAAAAGTTTTTCCACACAACTTCTGATAAGCTCACAGCTGGGTATATGTTTTGGGATTCAGAGTGTTGTGCTTTGTCTGTGTCTCTGACTGATAACCAACGTCTTTTCTACAGGCTTGATGACACACCGCACATTGCACTTTCCAAGCCATGTGGTATGGATTGGAAACACGTGGGCTCATGGATGAAAAAGGCCTTGTGGGTGTCTGATTGGCGTGCCACTGCTGACCCCACCGTCATGTTCTCCCCCCGGCTGGGGGGATTCAGGCAGAGCATGACATCAGTGTTTCACTGTCAGAAAACTGTACAGTTAGTAGATGGTGAAACGCTCATATGTGTGTCTACATCTCCCACAGATCCCCCTCCCGCCTCTGTGCCACCCGAACTGGCTGATATCCCGTCTGGTGTCTGGGCTGCGGGTCCTCATGATGTGGGTCTCGTCCGAAATTGCCCACCGGTCATCGTCACCCCGCGATCTGACTACAGGCCATGTCAGAAACAGTATCCTCTGAAGCAGGAAGCAATCAATGGCATAACTCCCGTGTTCGAAGCTTATTTGAATGCGGGAATTATAGTCCCATGTCCTGATTCACCGGTCAGGACCCCGATTTTTTCTTTTGAAAAAGGCGCGGACCCCCCCTGACCCAGACACATGGCGGTTTATTCAAGACCTGCAGGCAGTAAACAAAGCCGTGGTTCCACGCGTGCCCACGGTTCCAAATCCACACACAATTTTGTCACAAATTCCGCCATCTGCGTCTCACTTTTCTGTTATTGACCTGTCGAACGCGTTCACATCTGTGCCTGTGCATGCAGATAGCCAATATTGGTTTGCGTTTCAGTTCAAAAACAAAATGTACACATGGACACGCATGCCTTAGGGGTATTGTGAGGCCCCAACCATTTACAATTCCATTTTGGCTGAGTCGCTGTCCCACCTTGACCTCCCACCAGGTGTTGCTCTTTTGCAGTATGTTGATGACCTTCTCCTTTGTTGTCCTTCTTCACAGGCTTGTGTCGAGGCCACAAGGTCGTTGTTGCTTCACCTGGGGGAGGAGGGTCATAAGGTCAGCGCCAAAAAGCTCCAGTTTTGTAAACAGCAGGTTGTGTTTCTGGGGCACCTGATCTCTCAGAACCAAAGGCTCATCAATCCTAAACGGATTCGAGCCATTCAGAACATTGCTAGGCCGGTCACGAAAAAGCAGATGATGTCATTTTTAGGTATGACTGGTTATTGCAGGGCGTTCATTCCTGATTATTCTGAGCTCGAGCACCCTCTGACTTCATGTATTCATGGTAAGGGCCTGAATGCACATGATAGAGTTGTGTGGACATCTGAGGCTGAACAGGCGTTCACGTCTCTCAAAATGGCCTTGGGTTCTGCCCCTGCTTTGGCCCTCCCTGACCCGGCCAAACCATTCACACAGACTGTGGATGAGAAACGTGGGTTTATGTCTTCTGTTTTGTTGCAGGCTCACGGTGACAGATTACGCCCGGTGGCGTATTTCTCCACTAAACTTGACTCTGTGGCTGCGGGTCTTCCTTCTTGCCTCCATGCCGTCGCTGCATGTGAAAAGGCTGTGGCTGCATCACGTGACATTGTTGGGTATAACCCTTTGACTGTGTTGGTTCCACATTCTGTCTCTGTCATTCTTTTAGAGCAGAAGACCTCACATCTGTCCGCAGCCCGGTGGCGCAGATATACCACCGTTCTGCTGGACATGCCAAATGTCACTGTGAAGCGCTGTACGACGCTTAACCCCGCCACACTACTTCCGACTGCTGAGGATGGAGAACCTCATTGTTGTGAGGCCGCGTTGGAGCAGACATGTTCCCCTCGCCCGGACATCTCTGATGTGCCCTTGTCAAACCCTGACTTTGTTTTCTTCACAGATGGTTCTTCTTTTAGGGACGCGTCTGGCACGAACAGGGTTGGTTTTGCGGTGTGCACGTCCGTCGACACGGTCTCCTCAGGCCCCTTGCCCTCACACTATTCAGCACAGGCGGCTGAGCTCGTCGCTTTGACGGAGGCCTGTAAGTTGGCTGAGGGCCAGTCTGTCACTATCTTTACTGATTCCAGGTATGCCTTTGGTGTGGTGCATGACTTTGGGGCCCTGTGGAAGCACCGTAGATTTTGGAAGTCTGATGGTAAGCCGATTCTGAATGCATCTCTTGTGGCACATCTGTTGGATGCTGTTCTTCTCCCTTCTGCTATTGCAGTTGTGAAATGTCAGGCGCATCAGAAGGAAGACACTGACGTCACGCAGGGGAACTCCCGAGCAGATGCAGCTGCCAGGGCTGCTGCGTCCTTGGAGGCCGCCTCCTCCTTCTTGTCTCAGCAGTCAGAGGGGGCCCCTCCCGCGTCAGTGTCTGACACACAGTCCTTTGCCACTCCTGATGAAAGGCGTGTTTGGGCCTCGTGTGGTTGTGCACTGGATTCTTCTTCTGTGTGGCGTGCTGCTGATGGGCGACCTTGTCTGCCCAAACATTTCTTCCCCTGGTTTGCTAAGTTGACACATGGCGTAGATCATGTGTCTAAGGGAGGAATGTTAGATGCTATAGCACAGTATTGGTTCACGAAGGGGTTTACAGTGGTTGCAGAGAAATTTTGCAAGAAATGTCTTATCTGTGCTGCTCATAACACTACAAAGTCTTTCCCATGTCGCTCAGCAGGTCACGAGCAACCACACCTCCCCTTTGACCACCTTATGATGGACTTCGTGGAGCTGTCTCTAGCTGAGGGTAAAAAGTATTGTCTGGTGATGGTAGACATGTGGTCCAAATGGGTTGAATGTTTTCCTGCAAAACATGCAGACAGCTCCACAGTGGCTAAGGCTTTGTTAACTGAAATTTTGCCTCGTTGGGGGATCCCAAAAAGGATCTCATCAGACAACGGTACTCATTTTGTGAACACAGCACTAACTGAGTTAGGGAAAATGCTAGGTTTTGATCTCAAAACACACTGTGCATACCATCCACAATCAGGGGGGGGCTATTGAAAGGGAAAATAGCACCCTAAAATCAAAACTGGCTAAATGTTGTGAGGAAACAGGTCTTAACTGGGTCAAGGCCCTACCTCTGGTTCTCATGCAAATGAGAATGAGACGTAGGACTCGAAGTGGGCTGAGTCCTTTTGAGATTATGTTTGGGAGACCCCCATATACAGGTCTCCAGGCCCCCCAACTAAGCACCGGGATGACATCATTGTTGGAGCATGACATGTTGTCTTATTGTAGGAAACTCTCCTCTGAACTATCTCAAGTACAGGTACTGGTGAAATCAGCATTACCGGTTCCTGCAGAGGGGCTGCTCCATCCGCTGCAGCCGGGGGATTGGATCCTGGTTCGGGACTTCAGACGAAAGCACTGGAAGCAGCGCAGGTGGCGAGGACCTTTCCAGGTGCTCCTGACGACGCACACAGCGGTCAAGGTTGCTGAACGTGCCATGTGGATCCACGCAACCCACTGTAAGCGGTTTCAGGGAGAACCGCCAACTGCTGCAGCCGAGGACGGGCCGGAGCATCGATCGACAGCGTAGGCTGGACGACTGGACACCGGAGCTGGACACAGCTGCATCACGCACCCACACACACAAGACCCACTGGTTGAAACCTAGCGGTGGTAACGACCCCAGTGACGTCTCATATACACTTATCCTTTGCCTGGTCGCTGGCGAGTGACTGAAGACCCCCTGCCCCACACATACACTGATTCGACGACGATGGAGGTGATCAAAGCTGTCACCTGCATCACCCTCCTGTGCCTGTACATGTGGTACATGGACACATTCTATCAGGTATCTGATCCTTCACCACCGCATCACATTCCTGTTGCGCCCTGGTCTGTTGGAGGACAGCCAGGGTCAGAAGAGCTTCGGAGACGTCACGGCCGTGACCTCCACCTCATTGATCACCACGACTATAGCGATAACACATGGTGGCGAGTGACACGTGATCTGACACGACGTGTCACTAATCAGTCTTGCTATGTGTGTAGTTTGATGCCACACAGCTCACATGAAGATACTCTGTTCGCTCCTTATCCTCTCTCGATCAATCACACACTGTTGACAATGATAAAGTGGACAGTGGGTGATTGGCCGTCTGTCGAAGAGTATCCCTGGCTGAGGTGGAAACCCAACATGACCTTCAGAAACCCCAGAAATTTCTCTAGAGATACTAATACTACTATGGTACAGAAAAATGTTGTTTTTCGGCTGAGAGACATGTCTAATCCTTTTTTCATTCCACAGTTTTGCTTCCATTCCCCAGTCACAGAACACACACGTTATAATTTGGGGCACACATCTGGGTGTAACATTACTCTCAAGGTAGCATGTGGGTTAGCAAATTGTGAAAACAGGACTGATAAATACACTTTTCCAACAACAGGGACACTCTCTCCTTCTCCATTTATCGTCGTTTATAATCTCACTGCATTATTAGGTAAGTCCTCACTGATACGTTATGATTCTAAGACTAATGTTACTACTACATATAATGACGTACTAGCTTTAACTCCTTCTGATTATGGGTATGTCTGTCCTACAGATATGGTGTGGACGTGTGGTCAACACTCTTATCTGTATCTCCCAGCATGATGGGCAGGTACATGTCACCTCTCTTATTTGGGTCCAGCTATCTCCAAATTGACCATCAGTCCAGTTATGTCACCGCCTCACACCTGTGTAAAACGGGACCGGATTTCAGGTGGCCATAAGTTTGCAATCAGTATTATTCCCATGTACGGCCCTGCTCGTTTATCTTGGTACATAGAGGAGCTTTCAGTGGAGCTAGAAAATCTCACGGCGTCAGTTGAAAGAGGATTTGATGCTCTTACCAGTGAGATGAAGGCTCTCCGCACTGTCACGTTACAGAATAGGGCAGCTTTGGATCTCCTATTGGCCGAAAAGGGAGGGGTCTGTCATCTTATTGGCGATCAGTGCTGTACCTATGTACCTGATGTTACTGCTAACATGTCAGATGTCCACAATCAGCTTGATCACCTTAGACGGGTCCTACATGAGGAAAACACTGCATACACTACAACAGGGTGGGATTTTTGGGGCTGGCTGATGTCTGGGGGATGGAAGACAATGTTGATGAAAATTGTTGCTATGATTTTTGGTGTATTTGTATTACTCCTTGTATTATCCTGTTGCATCATTCCAATAATACGGTCAATGATCAGCAATGTGATTGGTACTTTTAGTATGGTACTGCATGAAGTGATTGATGATGATAATAACGATTGTGATTTTGATGACTTAGATGATTTTGAGGATGACGAAGAAAGCAATGTGTAATCCTGTAATCCTTATGGTTTGATGATCATTTATAATCTTTATATATCATTCATAATCTATTATTGATACTCGTTCGTAAATTTTATGTTTTTACATGATTGATTTGGATAAATAATCAAAAGGGAGGAAATGTGGTGGAAAAATTTACTTTTTATATTTTATACTCTTTTAATATGTTATACTGTTAAGTACATGCTGAGTCATTGTTATGTGTGATGTTTACCACTCTGTAGCAACCCCGACTTGGGGACGAAGTTCTTACCTTGAGTTGAAACCCAAACACCTAAATGTCTGAATGTGTAGATAGAAGATGGCGCCTGTATTCAAGCAAGGTTAGAGTGAAGAGGTCCTCATGACCTCTTCACGGAGCAGAGAAGGAGTAGTATGGGGTGGTGCGATGTACGTAAGGAATGACATCATAGTTTGAGGGGGTTGGATTTGGTTCTATATAATCTTTAGTTTTCTCTTGTTTAATCAGACTTCATTTACAGAGCTTTGTCTGTGATTGATTTCTCAATAAATGCATTTATTATTTTAACTCTAACTTTCTCCCTTTTTCTTTGTGTGAGTTAACAGTTGAACGGTAAATTTCCATGACAGTGGACACAGAGACCGTATTTAAACAAAGAGTGTGTTATAAAGCGAATCAGTAAAATATTACAATACAATGAACTACTCTGGTAATAAAGAAAATGAAAGTTCAAGCAGAAGTCATTAGATTTACATCTGAATGAGTAGAGAAAGATTCAACATATTGAAACTAGAAAAGCACTCAGAGAGTGCAGACCTCCAGCAAGGCAGATCTGCCCCCTGCCCCCCCACCCCCACACCCCCACACCCCCAATCGCCACCAAAATTTAGTTATTTGTTCCTTGTGCCAGTATCAGCATTCCCTGTAAATTTCATGAAAATCCATCCACAACTTTTTGAGTTATCTTACTAACACACAAACACCCAACCACACAAAGCAGTGATCACAGTACCTCCTACTGGCAGAGCTAATGACAGTTATAGGAATATTCAAGGAACTTATTCAAGTTCAGTAACACCGGTCACAATACTCTGAGATTAACCCCTTACTCAGTTTATCTATTGTACTCAGTGCAGACAAAAGAATAATTCAGAGTTCACCTTGTGTTCATGTGCGATCAGTGAAATATGTGTAAAGGCTCACATGTGTTCACAGCTCTTCTTTGTGTCTGTGTTCATATTAAATCAGTCTCAGTGAATCCAAAGGAACTTTGTGTTGGTAAATGACAGTTGTTCAAATGGACAGGATTTCAGTTCTGTTCAACATGTTGATGCTCATATGAACTATGTTTTCAGCTCCAAAATGAACCATTTCAGCACAATTAATGCTATATTTTCATGTCACAAATGGACAAGTTCTATTTGAACTGTATTTACCTGAAAAACAAATCTTCTCTTCTTTTGGATTCCCCAGTTTTTCTTCCCAGATTCTCTCCTCCATATCACATGTTTTATTTGTACAGGTTCAATCTGGAGTATGGTGCTGATCCATCCTGCTTCTGTTCCACCAATACATACATGAAGAATGGCACACAGCACTGTTTACATCAACACTTTTACAATAAGAAGCATTTTTAGACACAAAGAACAATTCTAGATTGTTCTTTCCTCTTTAGTCTGATGATGGTTCAGTGTTTTGAAGCTTTTGAAACAGTTAAGTGTAGTGACATCTGCTGGATAACATGATACACTGCACTCACATTAAACAAAGGGCAAAAGGTGGTGACACAGTAAGGCACTGTTGTGTTTGTTTGACCAGAAAGGATCTACAGAATGTGCATCTGGAAATGAGGGATTTTGTCTTTTCTAGAAAATAACAATATACTTGTGTGATTGTGCCATCATATAATACTGAATGTTTTAGATCTATGTTTTTGACAGAGTGACAGAAATACAGAACTATGTTTACAGAATAAAAAGAGTGAAATGCTTGTGCACCAAGGGACTGGGATGACAGTAGTTGGATGAAATGCTTGTGACACTGGGGAGGGGATTTGGGTGTTTCAAAGGTTTTTCTTTCAAAACAGAATCATTTCAGCTGTGTTTGGTTTCAGTCTGTTCCTCTTCTTTGAGATGACTTCTGCAGCTTTGGAGAAGACCCTTTGGCAAGGCACTGAACTCACAGGCATATGGAAATACTGTTGAACAAGCTGGAACACATTTGGACAAACTGCCGCCCTGGAATGCCAGTATTTTAAGGGGTCTTCTGCTCTGGACAGGTAGGGCTCAGATAAATATGGCTGAAGCTCCACTGCTGCGTTGGCTGTTGCATTTTGAACTCTGAGTGGCACCTGTAAGAAATCTAAACAGAAGAAGGTGAAATCCTTTGTATGTGGGTTTTTTTTCCTTAAAGACATTTTCATACAGACTGATGCAACCAACCAACTCGGCAGTCCAGAAGTTCCCACAGGTTATCAGGGTCAGCCTGTTGTGTTGAGGGACCAGGGCCTTCCTCCATTGTAGACTGTAAACAAATGGAAATACATATGCAGTTCTTTGATAGAGCCTGTATACAAGCAGTGGTCAAATAAAGACAAAGCTATTACCTGTGATGTTGAGGCTGGGACGTTTTCTGATCTCCTCAGTCCTGCACATTCAGATGTCCGTCTGCCAGCTGCCTCTTGTGCTTTGGCTTGGTTGCCAAATGCAAGTGTTGTAAACCTTGGGTCCAGAACAGTTGCCACGGCCAGGACCTGAAGCTTTTCCCACTGCACCTTGCCAGTAAAAACTGCTGCAGGTTTGGGCTCAATAGTTTTGTGCAAGGATGCAGTAAGGATGTGGATTTGTCAGCAATGTTCTGTTGGATCATAGGAATAATGGGTACGACTGTAGACGCTGACACTTTCTTCTCAACTGAAAGTTGGGTTGTAGCCAGAGACAGCGGTCCCAGAATGGAAGGCCTTCAGCCACTGCCTCAGAATCCACACAGCTTAGTGGCACAGCAGCTGCTGTCAGTGATGCCAGTGCTGCTCCACTGGCTCACGCTGCTCAGATATGTGTTGGAACATAGGAAAGTACAACTCCATCTTGTGTCCACCTCTTCAGTTAGCTTATGTGGTGGTTTTTCCAGTTGCTCCTGGATCTCCCTCAGTTTCTCCTTGGCCCTTGTGCTGGTTTTAAAGAAACAAAACACTTTTCTGGCTCTCGTACGGATGTCCGACAGTTCTGCAGTTCCCTCCAGTGCCTTTTTTGCCACGAAATTTAAACTATGGGCAAAACAAGGAATGTTGCGTAGTTTAAGAAGCCTGGCACAAGCCACCATATTTGCAGCGTTGTCAGTTACAAGACGGTGAATTTTGTCAAAAAAAAATCCGCATTAGCATGCTAGATTTCAAAAAATATATCCAAGGCACACTGTAGGATTTATGTAAAAATAAAATGCCTTTATTCATTCATGGCAGTCATTAAAATACAGCCAACGCATGGCGACCTCTGGTCTTCATCAGGGCTTTTTTCACTAGTGAGTTGCACACCTTCATACAATCACTTTAATGACCTGAA